>NC_064850.1:94649133-94949133 GCF_024139225.1 Suncus etruscus | reverse complement strand
GCCTAAGGGAATATATTTCCTACTGAGCAATTCTAATGTCAAATGCTTTTTTCAGATGCCTTACTTGAAAATCCCAGTAAATTCCTGTATTTTAAAATTTCTCTTACTGTTTTTTTTTTTTTCTGTTTGTTTGCTTTTGTTTTGATGGTGCTCACTCCTGGCTTTGCACTCAGAAATCACTTCTGGTCGGCTCGGGTGACCATATGAGGTGCTGGGATCAAATCCCAGTCAGTTGTGTGCAAGGCAAATACCCTACCCATTATACTATTGCTCTAAAATACTCTAAAGAATGAGATCCAAGGTATTCATCTTGGGGAAATCTATAAAAGTCCATTTTACTTTGATCGTTGTAAGCGGAGTCATTAAAGTCACTCATCTCAATGTTTGAGGGAGGAATCAGTAGTACAGAGATGCTATGTGATTTACCTGGAATTCCAAATAGTCTAGCAAGGGGAATAGTACTAAAATTTTATAACCCTTTATGACAAATTTCTCCTTTTAGCTATGCGACTGTTGAGCCTGCAGTCTGAGAAAACTGACCTGCAGTGAGAGCTATGACAGTTTTCCTTAATCTCCCTTTTGCAAAGAAAGCCATTTTGAATCCCACACCTGGAGCCTGCAGGGTGTTCTTGGGTGAAGTGTTAGTGTTGGCTTGTCTACATGAATGACTGAGAGATGGAACTTTTGTGCCAAACCAGGCACTGCAGGAAGGTGTAAGCGAGCAGACGCCAGGTCTGCAATTCAGAAAAGCTTCCAGCAGATGGCCAGGTGCACTGAGACAGGAGCACTTGCTAGACTGAGGACTCTCCAGGTAGAGAGTCTATAAAAAGAATGTGATGACTGATAAGAAAATGACTGGGATCTTGAGTAAAGAGATGGAGAGCAGGAAATAGGATGTCTGTGAAAGCTATCTCACTTAATAATACAAGTCCCTGAGAAGCTGTCATTTCTGTGATACCAAAAGAGCTACTCTGCATAAAGAAAAGACTCCCATCCCCATCTTAAACTAATTAATAGGACACTTACTTTTTCATGATTTTGTTTCGCTTGGCTTGTGAGAAGGTTTCGAGCTGAAGAGACTCATGGGTGAGAAATGCTACTGCCAAGTGGAAATAGTTGTTCCAGAGCTATTAAAAATGTATAAATGAAAAGCATTTAAAAATACCATTAATAAGGGTCATTATAAAGCAAAGCAGAACCACATGTAGAAAGTCACTTGCATGAGCTGGATAGCACAGTAGGTAGGCCATTTGCCTTGTATGTGGCTGATCTGGGTTCAATCTTGGGCATCCCATATGGTCCCCCCGACCCTGGCAGGAGCAAGATTTCTAAGCCAAGAACCAGGAGTAACCCCGAGTACCATCAAGTATGGCCCAAAAACAAACAAACAAACAAACAAACAATCAAACAAAGAGTCACTTGCTGGGCCAGAACAAGAGCACAGTAGGTAGGGCATTTGCCTTACATGTGGTCAATCTGGGTTCCATCCCTGGAATCATTTTTAGTCCCCTGCGCCTACCAGGAGTAACTCTCTAACCTCTTTAATTATCCTTTTACTTAATATATTTTGTTACATTACTTTTATTGCACTTTTTTTTGTTTGTTTTTGGGCCACACCCTGTAACGCTCAGGGGTTACTCCTGGCTATTCGTTCAGAAGTCACTCCTGGCTTGGGGGACCATATGGGACACCGGGGGATTGAACCGCCATCCATCCTAGCGCTATCCATCCTAGCGCTACCACGCCAGCCTCTATTGCACTTTTTTTAATTGCACTTTTAAAAGCATGCATTATATTTACAGATAAAAAAAAGAACCTATTGTGTTTAAAGAATAGTGTGCAAGTGTGCATTAAAAAAAGAGAGAAAAGACAAACACAGTTTTTCATTTGCAAATGATGGCATTTTAAAAAATGCATAGTGATGCTCCAGTGTTGTTCCTGGTAGTATTGGGAGACCCTGTGAGATCAAACCCAGGACTCCTGCATGCAGAGCATGTACTCCAGCCCCTTAAATTTATTCCCTAGTCCCTGACAATGATGTTTTCCAAAGTGAAACAGCACTTTGACTTTGTGTTTGAATTCAAAAACCAGTAAGAGAATCACCTCAAGTTCAAAGTTTGTCTGATCCATGAAGACTCTTGTGAGGACATCAGAAAACTGGTTTATAGCACGCAGAAAAACCCTGAGGAAGAAGACACAGGCTAAAAAGGAAGCTTTCTGCTCCTGAAACATTTTCCATCTATGTAACAAAACCAACCACACTCCATTCTGGAGTCATTCCCATCCCACTCGGGGTGTGCCAGTTTCCTTTTACAGAACTCACTCTCTTCCCACCCACATCTCCTAAATAAAACTATTTTCTTAAAAACAAAGCAATCAAAAATAAATCCCCAAAATCCTAAATCAGCTTGGACTTCTCAATGTGACCTACACTGCTCTTTCACCGTCCACTGAGAAGAATACCACAGGGCAGTTTCTAGAAAGGACTGTGAGGTTTGCTCAAGGCTGTATCTAAATTTAGCCAGAGGGTTGGGCCAAAATGACAAACCTGAGCTGACATTGGCCTCAGTCTGACATGCGTTAGCTACACCCTTGCACAGACTTCTTGAAAGATTTTTTGTTTTTATATCTTTAAATATAAAGACTTCTTTAGGATTTGGGGGAGGGGAGGGTGGTCATCGTAAAGTCTAAAATACTTCATCCAATTTACACTCTAAGCTGCATACATTTGGGATGAATTGTTCTTAACAGGTTCCAGTATCATTAATGATAATGCTTATAATAATAAACTACTTAACTCATCAGCTCTTAAAAATTATCAAGCTCTCTTAGTACAATCAGTATATTCATTTATTTTGACTTCCATTCCAAAATATATGTTAGGGGGTTGGCTGCTCAAATCAGTGATTAGACTGTGATGAGAGTGTTGTTCTCAACCGGCACATGAAACCAAGACCCAACAAAGGCCATGAAAAATTCTGAGAGAAGCTTCAGAAGAAAGTGGAATCAAAGGAGGGTAAGATAATATTCAGACCAGAAAGAGACAGCTTGGAGACAGCATTTGAGAGACACTGGAAAGAATCAGAGCAGGGGCCGATGCTGAGAAACAGCTTATGGGGAAGGCACTGCACATAGAAGCAGGAGCTTCAATGAAAACAAAGAAGAGTTTCAGGACCCTCATGAGAAGAGGTAGGCTGGGTTGGGGCTCAGGGTTTTCTATAAAGGGAGATAGTGGAAGAAATGTGGAGAGAAGCAGGATGGTCTGGGCTGTAGAGATTTAGATGTTGATGTGAAGAAGACTAAAAAGAACTATTGAAAGGAGACAAGGCAGTACCTGATGATGGCTGTAAGAGTGATAAAGAGATGAGAATATAGAGGAGAAAGCTGGAGATAAAGATCCTGGGGAAGACCCTTGACTTTACAGATGATGGATGCGAGGCAGCAGAGAGCCTGTGGCTCTGCACTGAATCAGACAGCTTAGCTTGTCAGTAGACTCCAGGACTTGGGACTGATCATTGTGGGCCCTGACCCTGAGCAGTCTCACCTGCTCTGCGTCATATTCATCACCATCCAGTCTTTGGCATAGACATTTTTTCCAATCAGATCCTTAAACATGATGAAAGTTTCCATGAGGAAGTCCTGCAGAGAACAAAGCAATTGTTGGGGGAAACTAACACCATTTGTCAACTTTTTCCCTAGACAAAGGAGAAGTGGACCCATCATGATCAGGAAGTTCCTACACCACAATGACAATTGTCCTCTCAGTATGATTTTTAGGAACTATTAAGTGTTCTTATCACTATCATACAATTTTATTTTTGCATACAGAAGCTGGTAAGGAAGACAAGCCAAAAAAATTAAAGGAGGGGCCAGAGCGACAGCACAGCAGATAGGGTATGTGCTTTGCACATGTGGCCAATGGGGTTCAATCTCTAACACCCCATATAGTTTCCTGAGCATAATAGGAATAATTTCTGAGAGCAGAGCCAGGAGTAACCCCTGAGCACCACTGGGTGTAGCCCCCGAAAGAGTTAATAGTATATCTGATTTTTTAAATTAAAAATCCACATTTTTATAAACAAAACTGAGGCTATGAAAAAGTAATTGATTTGCTTACAAACATAAAAAAAGTAGGAGTGTTGGGTAAAGAACTTGAAATTATAAACCCAAGTTTAGAGAATGGGATCTTTAGAGATCCAGATTTTTATAGAGTTTAGAGATCTGAATTCTACCAGTATTCAACCCAGCCTACCAGTCTGATCTACTTGGGGCTCCACAGAGCTCTCCAGTTTAAGCCACAAGGTCTAGGACAACATTCTGAGAGTTCATTACTTATCTCAACCCCACCAGATGCTCCAGCATTGGCACCAGAGTTACTACCACCACCATTATACTGTACTTTTCTCTACTTCCTTATATTTTTCTATCATGTGACTCAGAAAAGAAGGGAGACTGGCAGGGAAGAAGCTGGGCATAATTTACATAATTTGTAAATATTCTAGTTACTAATTACAACTACAATATAGGCAGAAATTAAGACGGTTAGAAGATGCATGGAAAAGGAAAGTCATCCAAAGCAAAGAGTGTTGCCATGTAAAACAGGCTTGAAAACTAGGATCCACCTTCAGGAATATTTTGATAGCAACTAACAAATCTCTTAAGCGAAGTGTACTTTGGAAGTGGCCAGAAGTATAAGTTAGTATCACACAACCTTTGATGGTATGTTTAACAGTAACTATGAGAACAATTTTCTTATATAAAACAGAAAGGAATGGGCTATCTTTTGGCTAATGAGTAAATATATATCCTTTCAAGATATAAAGAAAATGTTAGCAACAATTTAACTAATACCATGGAAAAAAGGAGACACGACCCTCCCTTGAGAGCAGAGATCCCAAGTATTTCTTAAATAAGGGATCTGCCTACATCTAGGACACTGAGCGAAAAACAGTTGAGGACTTTTTCATGTCATAGCACAGAGAGAAAAGACGACTCCACAGCTTCCCTCTTCAGCATATGCACATGAGGCAAGGTGGGGCAGAAAACCTTGGATGTGTGATGGACCAGTTTTGCTCATGTTTTTAAGCATTATTTTCCTGTACAAAAGAAAAGTTGTCAGTGTCCCACAGAGATGACTTACAGTGATGTCCTGTACTGTTTTGAAAGTACTGATGTAGTGGCTGTAGTGAGCATCATCCATTTGCTGCAGAACAGCAATCATGCAAGCCACAAAACTCCCCTGGAAGAAGGAAAACACGAGAATCACACACTCAAGATTCCTTCTGCTACCAGCCAACAAAAATAAGATTTGAGAACATTTGGTCTTCTCTATCCATTTACCCCAGCAAGGACGCCACCAAACTGGAAAAATATCCAAAGAGTGTGCACTTTGATATTTCCTTTTTATAAAAAATAAAAGAGGGAAGAGGTGAGGGTTTGTAACCAAACCAGACATTGCTCAGCGGCTTCTCCCAGCCCTGTGTTCGGGAGTTGCTCCTGGAAGTGCTCAGTGCCGGGAATGGTACCCATGCTTCCTGCACTTGTCTCTGGTTCTTGCTATTTCTGTTTATAATAATCTCTTTCCAGATTTGAATGAAGGTATGTAGTAAGTGGAGAGCTTTACTTATCTATTAACAGCTATGGTTTGAGGAACCTTGTAAGTTAAGGAATTCAGCTAAGTCTAGTTGTGATGTAAAGACTTGCAAATAACTTTTTTTTCAGCAGGAAGGCCAAGTTGGGCAGTGCTGAACTGTGTGCATGCCAAAAGTCTTAAGTTCTATAGCATCTCTTAATTTCTAGTTTATACCTACTGATTCCATACCAGTATTTAATCCTTTTTAGAGATGTGGGAGTAATCAGAAAACAGGTCAAAAGAAAAAAAAAAAGTCAACTGTGTGCAAGGCATCTCCAAATTTATTTAAGGCGTATTCCTGGTTCTATGCTCAGGGATCACTCCTTGTAGTGCTCAGAAGACAACAGTGTTTGGAATAGGACAAGGTTAGCTATTTACACAGAAAGAGCCTTACTCACTGCACTATCTGTCTGGTTGACTAGATACTATTCATTTATAAGCATATGCAAACATTTTCTCCCTTATAATGTCTATCTTGTGGAGGGGGAGTGAGGGAAATAGAGGGAGCCATTAAGCAGTGCCCAAGAGACCCTGGTTATGAGGAGGTCCCCACCTGTGATTCCTGACATAAAAAATTCTGAGGATGTTCTACTGCTCAAACTCCGTAATGCTAGGGGCCTCCTAGTGGTGCTGGGGAACTATGTGGTGCTAGGCAGGTGCATTCTAGGCATCGATCCTAATCACTGTGTCACCGTGCCTCTTTTTTGTTTTTGTTTTGTTTTTACATATGATTTCTTTTGCTATTCACATTTTAGTTTGACATTATTGCACTGATTTATTTTATGGTTACTTATTTTTTGCATAAATAATAAGAAAAGATATTAAGGCAAAGAAATAAGAATGAATAAATATTAAGTTTTCTCACTCTATAGGAAAACAATTTTTATATGCATGCTAACTACTCAACTTAGCAGTAAAGGTAAGAGTCTTGATTTCATAGAATACTTATCACAGTAAGAATATGGGTTCGTTTTTCAGAGGCATTTCTTGAGCCAGAGACCCATCGTGAGCCTCGCTAAACTCTGCATCTATTGTTGTTAGTTTGAGTTTTCTGGAGTTACTGCTCTTGGCTCTGTGCTTGGGGGTCACACTGGGGAAGCTCAAAGGACCGTGCAACACCAGATTATCAAACTAAGGCCTCCTACATACATAGAATGCATTCAGTCCTTTGAGCTGCAGCCTTGGCCCCTAAAGTACACACCTTTATGCTAAAGTGCTCAATCCTTTTTAGAATATGCCCTATTGGGTGTACTATCACTCTAGTCCCTGTCACTACTATTATTATTATTATTATTATTATTATTATTTTGGTTTTTTGGCTATACCAGTCAGCACTCAGGGGCTACTCCTGGCTCTGCTTCCAGGAGTCATTCCTGGAGGTGCTCAGGGGACCACCTGCTGTGCTACTGATCCATGCCTCTCCTCTCCCCTTACTAATATATCATTCTAGTAAGGGCAGATACAGGCATCTATTGAGAATCAGATAAGTAAATGACTTGAGATAAGAAGAAATGCTGAATACAAATCACCAAAGCCCTCCTTTTCTGCTCACAAAAGCTCATAATTTCCTTACATAAAATACTACACATATGTTTACAGAGCATTTGGAAAGTGGGTACTGTGCTATCTTATCTACTTTGCATGCTCTTAGTATGTCTCAAAAGGTCTCTGCTCTAAATCACTATACAGGCTTTTATTTAACTGAGTTCACCATGAGCAGCACTTCTCATGAGTGGCTCAGCATACTTTGTACTTTGTATTGCAGCCTTAAGAACTCTCCTACTCAGCTGTCCCTACCACCCTGTTGGGTCATCCTGTATTAGAATGAAATCAACTTCAGGTCTGAGTTAAAGGTTAGTTCATGAGAAGGGTTATGAAGTTCTAGTCCATATTTGTTTCCCAAGGGTGCTAGGCTGTGCTGTACACAAAGAGAGACTGCCAAGAGCTGCAGGTGCCTTTGCGAATCTGGTTTCAAATCAGGGATTTCAAGTCTCCCACAGAGCCAGCAGCAGGGAAAGCGGCAGCCAGGGCAAATACTCACAATATGGGGAGACTCCCGGTTCCCAATCACAGTTCGGTTGATTCTTCTCAGGAGCCGTTCCATGACCCTCTTTATGTTTGGCTCTGTGGGTCCCTGAGGAGAAAACACAAGTGCAGTGAGCACACCCACTGCTTCAGTGTCACTGTCCTGAAGGAAGCCTGCCCCAGTAGTCTTCCTTTTTATTTCATTCAGGATTTTCTCCTACAAAACACATTCTTGTCTCAAAGGGTAAAAATGCAGAGATAAAGGTCCTTTCCATGACAATCTCCATTCCATTCGTGGCACCACATAATCCTCTGAACACTGTTAGGAGTTAACCCTGACCAATGCTAGGTGTGCTACCCCCACATAAATAATTAAAATATCAAGCAGACTAGTATCCCTTCTCTCCCCTTTTTTCTTTCCTTATTTATTATTTTATTTGTTTGGGGGCCACATTCAATGTTATTCGGTGGTTACTCCTGACTCTGCCCTTGAGTATTACTCCTGGCAGGCTTGGAGACCCTGATATGTGGTGCCAGAGATCAAACCTAAGTCAGCCACATGCAAGGCAAGCCCTCTCTTCTTTTCTTTTTTCATCAGTCTTCTTTAGTTTGGAAGCCACAACTGGCTACGCTCAGGAGCTATGCCCTGCACATTATTTTGGTATCACTCCTAGTCTTGCTTGAGGAAACCACAAGGTTTCAGAGATAGAAGCTGGGACTCCTGCATGCAAATTACGTGTTCAGCTGGCTGAGGTATCTTTGCCTCAGTCTTTTCTATTTGTTTGAAGGAATGGAATATGTATGAGAGAGAGAAAGTAACACTATTCTTAGTTTAATCCATTACATGATATAAGTACATCAAAGTCACTTCTAAAGTCTCTTTCAGTACAGTCACACAGGAGGCAGAAACATTTAAGAAAAATAGGATCAGAAAATGGAAAAAAAATAGTCATATAGACAGCCAAACTAGAAAATAAGTTCCTGGGTTGAGACGTGAGATTTGCTTGAGATTAAAGAGGTTCTTGGAATTAGAAACCAACTACTCTGATTCCTGTGTTTCAAATTAAGTTTGGATCATACACATCATTCTAGAACACTGGCACTTGACAAAACCACAGGGCCATCACTGCCAACTTTATAGGGCTTAGGCCTTCATTTGTGTGTTTTAATTGCTATATTCTGTTCCTTTAAAAAATATGATGTGGGCCAAAGTGATAGCAGTAGGGTGTTTGTCTTGCATGTGGCCCACCTGGGACAGAACCAGGCTCAATCTCTGGCATTCCATATGGTCTCACAAGCCTGCCTGAAGCGATTTTTGAGCACAGAGCTAGGAGTAACTCATTAGCATTGCCTGATGTTATTGGTCACATTAATTTTCTTGCTGCAAAGTTCATAGTTCTTAGAAATCAAATTCCCAATCATAAAACTCCTTGAGAAAATTTCTTCAATTTTATTATGTAGTTTCTCAGAGCTCATTTAAGAAAAAAGGTTACTTACAACAGCTACATAGCATATTAACTGCACTAGTAATGTGGGCTAAAGGCTCGATGTGGGTAAAGACTAAGGTGTGTGAAGGTAGAGAAAGCCCAGTGGATCCTCTGCATTCAAGCTCAGAAGAAATGCAGGCATGCACATGGGATAAGGCATGTAGATCTAGAAAGGTAAGCTAAGGATTTAGCCAATAGGAAGAGGGACCTCATAGCCTCATACACTCTAGCAAAAGGGAATCAAAGGGATTGGTTAAGAGAAAGGGCTAAGGCAAAACCACTGGTGAATTCCCTGCTCTATGGGAACATTTATCTATGCAAAACTCTGTCTTGTACATCAGGAAAGGTGCCTCTTGTCTTGCATGTCGTCAACCCTTGTTTAATCCTGGCAAGACATATGTTCTCCAAGCACCAACAGGACTGATACCTGAGAACAAAACTAAAGTAAGCCCTGAGCACTGTTAGATGAGGGCCAAAACCAAAAATACAAATAAAAAAGTGCAGCAAATTCTTAGTTTCATGAGTGAAGGCCCTAGTCTGTGCATTCTATTAACTCTGGAATATGGCAAATCCAAGCAAGCTTAATTACTGGCTTTTGATATTGGTGGAGTAGGTGGATGGCAAAATAATAGGAAGGGGCAGGAAAGAAATATATCTCTTTCAGGCTCCAGAAGAAAGGATCAGTGTCAGAGAGAATAACAAAATAAGAATTTGTTAGAAACTCAGGCCTATTTAGAATAAAATGGCCGGGTGCCCGGAGCATAAGAGAACAAAGATTTCAACAGCAAGAGAGACATCTAACAGAGCTGTTAGATCACAGGGATCTCCATGATGGCCAGTCAGGAAAGTCAGCCAGTAGTAGTGAGCCAACTAATTTTCCCATTCTAAGCTATCATGCAAGAAAAGCCTCTTTAGTCAGCTCCGTGGGACCCAGTGCTTCCCAAGCCCCAAGGTTGAGGACCCCTGGGGCTGAGAATTAGAGCAGACTTCGGGAGCCAATCTGAAGGGCCAAGAGTGGGCTGGGTGGGTTTGTATCAGTAATGCTACTCACCACATCCTTCCGGTCCAGCACTTCCAGGATGTTGCTCAGAAGCTGCGAGCTGGCCTCGTGGTCAGGCTTGCTGGAGTGGTCATCCAGCTGCCCACTGAGCTGGTCAATGAGCAGCGGCAGCAGCACATTTCTGGACTCTGAGGAAGAACATGAAGACAGTTTGCCAGGCACAGGGAGAGCACCCAGCCTCAGCCCTGTCTCTCCTGGTGGCTCCTTCTTCATGTTCCCAGTGCTTCCCACTCTGAACTGACCTTATAGAGGTGGGATAGCACATGGTTAGAACTGTGGCACTTTTAGGGGCTGGAGAGATAGCAATGAGGTAGGGAATTTGCCTTGCATGCAGAAGGACAGTGGTTCGAATCCTGGCATCCCATATGGCCCCCGAGCCTGCCAATGGTGATTTCTGAGCATAGAGCCAAGAGTAACCCCTGAGCGCTGCCGGGTGTGACCCCAAAACAAAACAAAACAAACAAACAAAAAAAAGAAATGTGGCACTTCAGATCCCTGCAACTTAATTCTAACACTAAGAAAATTATCTATATCAGTCATATGCATAAATTATTTCACACAAATGTGTAAAGATTTTAAGTAATGCTATATTAAAAAAATTTAATGTATTTTAATGAGAGTAGTGGTAGAATCCCCAAGCAATGCTCAGGAACTGAACCAGTAGTTCAATGCAAGAAGACAAAGGATATAATGATGTTCAAGTCATGCTATGCAAAGGATACTTGAACCTAACCAACAGTGCTGGGGGCCTATAGGACTGTGCCAAGCAATGCCCAGGGGATCATGGGGTGCTAAGAATCAAACCTGGGTCAGCTCCTTGCTAAGCATGTTCCCTAAGCTCTATATCTTGCTGCCTCATTTAAGGAAAAAAAGGCAAGTTCATATTTGAAAGCTGAGTTCTATGAAACTAATCAAGTACACAAGTGATATTATTTTTAAAATTAAGTTTCCACCTTGAGGAGAACGTTTATCATATAATTTCTGTAAATTCAAAATTTTACTACCTCTGTTTCACATTCTGATCACGTTTGTAGGTCAATGGAGTTTATAAGAGTTTATTTTTCTACTACCTTTTTCTGAGATCTTCATGATTATGAACCATTTTAGTGAGTCTGGTTAGTTCAACACGAATTAAAAATGACTACCAACTGTGCTAATATTTCCTCTAATTAGAACCACCCTGACCCACTTGGGCTCATTCTCAAACACTTTGCTCTCTACCAGCCCCTATATCCCTTCAATACCCTCAATATTACCACAACATATGATAGTGCTTAGTATTTTTGTGTTTTCTACACCAGAACACTCACTAGTTTCTTTCTACCTCAGCTCTATCTCTCTGACGACTATTTTAAGCATCAACTCATAATTTTTCTTGGTTTTGGACCATACGATTTGGTGGTCAGGGGTTCCTCCTGGCTCTGCACTGAGAAATTGCCCCTGGCAGGCTTGGGGGCCAATATGGGTTGCTGGGGATTGAACCTGGGTCAGCTGTATGCAAGGCAAAGGCCCTAGCCATTGTACTCTCTGGCCCAGCACCAATCTGGTTGAAGTGCTTCCTTCTCCTCAATTGGAAGCTGACTCATAGGGTAGGTTACTCATCTCCTGGCCAGATACAAGACTGGGAGGCATCTCCCCCTCAAACCTACTAAGCTTTCTCCAGTGCTGAGAAGTCCTGCTGGTTCTAAGTTCTTCCAAGCAGCACAGACACAGGTTATCCTTTTGGACACTCCCGCCCCTGACCTGCTGGTGCTCTGAAAAAGGTTCCCCCAGTTGCTGCACCCTAACATGTCTTAGGTTTATTGCGGTATGCTCCACTTCAACTCTGGGACAAGAGCACAGCAGTTTAGACGTAAAGGCTACATGCTTGACTCTGGTTACAAAATGAAATGGGCTTGTCAGAGATAAGAGATTTCTACCATTTATATAGCCTCCCCTCCCACAAGCTTGCTGGTAATTCATGCCCCAAAACCCTTTGATTTATAAAGCTTGCCAAATTCTTTGTGAATGCTTATAGTGTGACCATTTTTCAACTATTAAGGAGCTATGACTAAGCACAGAGTGGAGGAGAGATGCCTATAATCAGCAATTCTGAATATAAGTGCAAATCCTGCTTCCTACCCCTAGATTCTGAGGTTGTATATTCAGCATAGGTCACAGAATTTGTTTAAAAAGTTCTTATTTTGAGGGCAAAGCACTCTAATTATAAAGTACATATTGATGGTTCTAAAGATTAAAGCACACTTAATTTTGCCTTTTTAGAAGCTAGTACTGGAAAAACCAAATTAACTTCAGCACCTACCTAAAACTTATTTTTTAGAAGGTGCCAAACTATGGCAGTTGGATGTGGACACGCCCCTTGGATATCCCCACTGAAATGACTGTTGAACCTGGACATGCCCCCCTGTCATGCTGAGTATAAAAACTTGGGCTGTTGCAGGGGTGGGGGTGGAATAGTGACCAGAACAGTGCCTGCTGGCTCACAGCGGGCCAGACATAAAGCCTTAAAAAATGCTGCCTGCTTTGCATCTACTCCTTTTTTCCTTTTTTTTTTTTGTGTGTGTGCCACGATCACCCTGGGCCAATGAATTTCCATCTAACACTCTCACTCCCTCTCCCTCTTTCTGAAACCCCTGGGGGCGGCAGTGGTAGGCCTCAGACACTAGAGGAATAAAACGTATAGTTTCTTCTCTTCTCTCTCAGTCCTGGGCGGGCAGTTTCTACACCCAAAATACTAATAAACAACTAACAAGGACACTGAGAGTATTTTCTTTTTAAAAGCTCACTGCTGGGGCCGGAGAGGTAGCATGGAGGTAAGTCATTTTTCTTGCATGCAGAAGGAGGGTGGTTTGAATCCCGGCATCCCATATGGTCTCCCGAGCCTGCCAGGAGTGATTTCTGAGCATAGAGCCAGGAGTAATCCCTGAGCGTTGCCTGGTGTGACCCAAAACCCAAAAACCAAAAAAAAAAAAAAAAAAAAAAGCTCACTGCTGACATGATATGATATAAGCAGCTAAACCTTCTCAAATGGGACCAGACTATTCAGTTAGGCTGAAAACGGAGATATTTTCAAAATGGGAGCAGGCCAAGTACCCCACACCCACACTGACACGAGAAAAGCCAGCAGCCTCTGTCCACATCTACCATTTTCCTGGCAGACTGGTTCCTCGACCAAACTCCAAAAGAAAGTAATGGCCATTGACTCTATACCAAGTATTGTGGTGTGGGCTGATCCCTCTGTGGCATTCTCAGACTGAGGGATAGGGACGGAGGGTATTTCCTTTTCTGCACAAACCACAGAAGCCCAGTTCCTGTGGCAGATACGCGCCAGCTCCACAAATATTATCAAACTGCCAAGCCACTGAATTTGTTTCAGATCTATAGATACTGAACCTATATTCTGAGGTTATGCAACACCTCAAAATTTCACAGTAGTGTCAGCCCAGTAGTATCACAGGAAATCTTACAGGAAAGTTCCACAGAAATCTACCAAGTTCGGTGAGCCTAAATAGTAACAGAGAAGGCTCAACTAGCACCAACCACAGCCCAATAAAACCTTAGGTGCTGAACTTTAGTAATACCAAGGAGAGATAGAACAATCACTTCAAATTGGCTATTAAGATTTGATAATTCCATTTACCTTTGTGTTGTAACAAACAATATCAAGTAAATCTTTTCTGCCTATAAGGGGCAGGTTTGGGTGGTGGGTGAGAAATTAGGGACACAGGTGAAGGGAAGGTCACATTGTTGGTGGGACTGGTGTTTGAACATTTATTGCCTGAAATGGCTGTCTTATAAAGAACTTGGTAAATCACAATGTTACAATAAAAAATTGATAAAGAAAAAGAAAAGCCCACTGCTGGCTGAAGAAGCAGCAGCACTGGACCCTTAGCTTCAACAGCCTCGGTGGGGTTACCTGGCTGTCGAAAAAGATTGCTCTCTACTATCTTGGTCATGCAGTTGAGTTTCTGGCGCACTAACTGGTTGTCAGGAATACTTTGAATGAACTTGCAGAAGAGATAACTGAAAGAGAATGTGTCATGATTAGTGGTTTCCTTCTGCTGTGTGGAAGTTAGAATGACAACACTCCTCACTACTGTAAGACTGGGGCATGGATAAGCTAGTTTAGAATCCTCTCCCAACAAAGCCCAGAGCCTGTCTCTGAGAAGCAGAGTCTGTATTCCAAGCTCACTATATGCCTTGCAGCTGATTCTGTTTAAGCTGTCAAAGCATGCTCCGGTTCAACACTACTTGCAGACCAGTTAAACGCTCAGTTTTTGCAAAGTCCTGATCTGGATACCACCCCAATGTCAATCACCCTCTGCTTTAGCATTCTAGGGTTCCATAAGTATAAGACTAGAAGCATATCATTATTGCTTTTTCCTCTGCAGTTCATTTCATGTCTGGGTGTCTTTCCCTGCAGAAAGTGCAAACCTCTGTGGGGGAAAAGAGGAGTAGATGTTAGATCTTCTTTTCTATCTTCCCCAGAACCAGTACTATCAGCCTTCAGTGTTAGATGTACAGAAATCTTTTTTTCTCATACACCTAGAATGTAGAGCAGCTGCTTCTCTGTTAAAGTCAAAACCAAATATTTTTACTACTTACCTGAGCTCAACTGGATCAAACACAAGCCTGACATCATTAATTATGGTTGGAAGGTACTTCAAAGCTGCCCCCTGGAAGAAAGACACTGAAGATCAGTTCAGTTGTCAAGTAGGAACAACTGTGTAGAATTTGCTATATGATCCAGAGAAAGGGGCTGTGCCCAATTGGGTCTTCAATAGTGAACTGGACACAGTGGCTCTGGCAGAGCAGAGGAAGCAAATGTTGCACCAGGCAGCTCCTAAGATCTTTTCTTCTGAACAGTTGGGAGACACAATTCTTGTGTTCTTACCAACAAAAGGTATTTGTTTCTAAGGTGGTGAAAAACGTTATTTTAGGGGGGAGCAGAAGTCACACCCAGTGATGCTCAGAGATTACTCCTGGCTCTGCTCTGCACTCAAGTATCACTGCTGGTGGGCTTGGGGGACCACCCGGGGCGCCAGGTATTGAACGTGGATCAGATGTGCATAAGACTAATGCCCTACGTGCTGTACTATCGACCTTACCCTAAATGGTTAAAATCATGATAGCTTCCTCACAGTGTTCTTATAGAGTAAAGGAGAGTAACTTTGAAATTGGAGTCTTCAGAAATTGAACATTTTCGGGGCCGGGCGGTGGCGCAAGAGGTAAGGTGCCTGCCTTGCCTGCGCTAGCCTTGGACGGACCACAGTTCGATCCCCTGGCGTCCCATATGGTCCCCCAAGCCAGGAGCAACTTCTGAGCACATAGCCAGGAGTAACCCCTGAGCGTTACCGGGTGTGGCCCAAAAACCAAAAAAAAGAGAGAAAGAAATTGAACATTTTATGCCTGAGAAATTGATAATATGGGTGTAGAGGTGTAAGAGTTTTGAGCTTCTACAGCACAAAAAATGCAAAGAATAACAATCACCACAATAACAACACAATGATAAGGTGAGGATGATAGGGACCCTGGGCATTCAGGAAAAAACAGGGAACTAAAAATAAGACCAAGAATATTGGTTGAATTCATAGGGCCATAAAAGTCATTCAAGGATATGGATAAGCTTATCTTTGGCAAACTAGGATCTGAGAATACCCGAACATTATAAACAACACATAAACAAAGTAGCACAGAAGCATAAATGTACAAAGGAGTCAACACACAGTTTCCCCATCTTCTAGGAATCATCTTAAAATTTACAAACTTCCAAGGGATTTACTCCATCTCACTCTCATCACAGACACCTGAATTCAGTTACAACCTCACCAACAGCAGTTGAAAAATAACCAACCTGGATGGGACCTGTCGGCTTTGCGTGTCTCTCTTGAGAAAGCCAGGAAGAGCCCAGAAAAAAACTGTCTTCTAGAGGCTCCAGAAGAGCACAGCTGCTCTGCTTCACTTCGTGCCCACGCATTCTTTCTAACTAATGAACCCCACCATAACACGTAGAAAAAAATCACACTACAGGCATGACAATGGGGAAACCTTTCAGGCAAATACCATGCACAGAGAATGAAGATGATAGCTGTGATTATCCAAAAAATGCCAACCATCTGATTAATCTCTCAGATAAGAAGTTTAAAATAGAAATACGGAGAATCTTCATGGAAATCAAAGAAAACATAACTCTAGCTGAACAGAACACAAAGACAGAAATAAGAAAACTCCAAACAAAATAACAGATCTGAAAAACATGGTAGCTGAACTGAAAACCTCCTGGAAAGCCTCTCCAACAGGGTAACAGCAGCCAAAGACAGAACCAGTGAACTGGAAGATGAAATGCAGAACAACCTATACAGCAGAAGAGATTGGAAAAGAGCCTTAACGATCAGACAATGGAAAAAAGTGCTCAAGGAATGTGAACAGATGAAAATAGAAGTCTTTGATACACTCAACAGAAACAACATAAGAATCATTAGATTCCCAGAGGCCCAGGAAGGAGATCCCCAGGAACAATCAACAGTCAAAGACATCATCACAGAGAAACTCCCAGAGCTAAAGACAGCATGCAATCAAATCCTGCATGCCTGAAGAGTACCAGCTAAAAGAGACACGATGACAAATCCCACAGATACAGATAGCATACTGAAAGCAGCAAGATCTAAAAGAGAAATTACATTCAAAGGAGAATTCTTAAGATTTATAGCAGACATGTCAGAAGAAACTCTCCAGGCCAGAAGACAGTGGTGGGATATTGTGACAAGACTGAATGAAATGGATGCTTTACCTAGAATACTACACCCAGCCGGACTCATGTTCAGATTTGAAGGAAGGATACATAGTTTCATGGATAAGCAACAGCTCAGAAGCTTTAAAGATGCAAAACCAGACCAATAGACACACCAAATTTACACACAAAGATGACATAAATCCCATGACAATCATCTCCCTCAATGTCAATGGAATTAATGCACCAGTTAAGAGACACAGAGTGGCTAAATGGATCAAAAAGATGAATCCAACCTTCTGCTGCCTAAAGAAACACACCTGAATAGTCAGAACAAACATAGATTCAAAATTCAAAGGCTGGAAGAAAATCATCAAAGCAAACAACACCCTTAAAAAAGCTGGGGTGTGGGGCCGAAGAGATAGCATGTAGGCAAGGCATTTGCGTTGCATGCAGAAGGATGGTGGCTTGAATCCCGGCATCCCATATGGTCCTCCAAGCCTTCCAGGAGCAATTTCTGAGTGTAGACCCAGGAGTAAACCCTGAGCGTTGCCAGGTGTGACCCCCAAACAAAACAAAACAAAGCTGGGGTGGCCATATTAATATCAGACAACACAAACATTAGACTCAGAAAAGTTGTAAGGGACAAAGATTGACACTTCGTATTAATAAAGGGATATGTGCAACAGGAAGAAATCACACTACTAAATATATATATATATATGCACCCAATGAGAGACCAGCAAAATATCTAATACAATTTTTGACAAATTTGAAAGAGGATATCTATAATAACACAATAATAGTGGGAGACCACAACACAGCCCTGTCAACACTTGATAGGTCAACTAGATTGAAACCCAACAAAAATATACTAGCCCTGAAAAGAGAAATGGAAGAAAGAGGCCTAGTAAATATATATTTATATATAAAACACTCCATCCCCAGAAACCTGGATATACATTCTTCTCCAATGTACATGGGTCATTCTCCAGGATAGACCACATGTTGGCACATAAAATATACCTCCATAACATCAAGAGGACAGAAATTTTGCAGGCTACATTTCCTGACCACAAGGCTCTGAAATTAGATGTGAACTATAAAGGGACACAGAAGAAAAACTTTTAACAACAAGAAATTAAACAGCCTAGTACTTAACAACCAGTGAGTCTGAGGTGAAATCAAAGAGGAAATCAAAACTGTCCTAGGAACAAATGACAAAGAAGACACAAACTATCAGAATGTATGGGACACAGCAAAAGCGGTACTGAGAGGAAAATTTATAGCTTTGCGAGCACACATGAAGAAGGAAGAAGGGGCATACCTGAATAGCTTAATGACACAGCTTATAAAATTAGAAAATGATCAACAAAAGAAACCAAAAATGGGTAGACTGAAGAAACTGTCTACTATCAAAGCTTAGAGCAGAAATCAATAAAGTAGAAAACAACAAAAAAATTGAAAGCAATCAACAAAAGCAGAAGTTGGTTCTTTGAAAAAATAAACAAGATTGATAGACCATTGGCAAAACTCAGAAAGAGAAACTTGATAACCCGTATCAGAAATAAAAAGGGGGAGATCACTACAAATATTGCAGAGATTCAAAGGGTAATCAGAGACTACTTTGAGAAACTCTATGCCACGAAACATGAAAACCTGGAAGAAATGGATAAATTCTTGGACTCTTATAACCTTCCACAGTTAAATATAAAGGATGTAGCATATCTAAATACCCCCATCACTATTGAGGAAATTAAAACGGTAATCAAATGTCTGCCCAAAAACATAAGCCCAGGCTGAAATGGATTCACTAATGAATTCTTTCAAACCTTTCTTGAGGAGCTACTACCAATCCTGGCCTCTTTCATGAAATAGAAAAAACAGGAACACTTACAAATAGCTTTTAGAAAGCCAATATCACCTTGATACCAAAACCAGACAGAGATTCTGCTAAAAAAGAAAATTACAGACCAATATCACTGATGAAAACAGATGTAAAGATCCTCAACAAAATCCTGGCAAATAGGATCCAATCCATCATCAAGAAGATCATCCACTACGATCAAGTAGGTTTCATCCCAGGAATGCAAGGATGGTTTAACATCCATAAATCTATCAACATAATACACATCAACAAGAAAAATAAAAATCACACAACTATATCAATATACACAGAGAAAGCCTTTGATAAGGTCCAACACCCATTCTTGATTAAAAACTCTCAGCAAGATGAGAAAGAAAGGAACCTTTCTCAATCTAGCTAAGGCCATGTACCACAAGCCAATGGCAAATATTATCCTTAATGAAGAAAAACTAAAAGACTTTCTACTAAATTCTGGTACAAGACAAGGCTGTCCTCTCTCACCACTCCTACTCAACATAGTACTGGAAGTACTTATTATAGCGATTAGGCAAGAAAAAGATATCAAGGGAATCCAGATAGGAAAGGACAAGTCAAGCTCTCACTGTTTGCAGATGACATGATACTTTAGTTAGAAAACCCTAAAGACTACCAAAAATCTTCTCAAAACAATAGATTCATATAGCGATGTGAAAGGTTACAAAATTAACACAGAAAATTCAACGGCCTTTTTATACACCAATAATGATAGGGAAGAAATGGACATTAATAAAACAACCCCATTCACATTAGTGACATATAAACTCAAATATCTTAGAGTCAACTTGACTAAAGACGTGAAGGGCCTACACAAAGAAAACTATAAAACCCTGCTCCAAGAAATAAGAGAGGACACACAGAAATGAAAACACATACCCTGCTCATGGATTGGCAGGATTATCATAAAAAAATGGCAATATTCCCCAAAGCATCGTACAGATTTAATGCGATCCCTCTAAAGATACCCATGACATTCTTCAAAGAAGTGGATCAAACACTTCTGAAATTCATTTGGAACAATAAACACCCTAGAATAGCTAAAGCAATCCTTGGGAAAAGGAATATGGGAGGCATTACTTTCCCCAACTTTAAACTGTATTACAAAGCAATAGTTATCAAAACAGTATGGTATTAGGATAAAGACAGACCCTCAGATTAGTGGAATAGGCTTAAGTACTCAGAATGTTCCCCAGACATACAATCACCTATTTTTGATAAAGGAGCAAGAAATCCTAAATGGAGCAATGAAAACCTCTTCAACAAGTGGTGTTGGCACAACTTGTTAGCCACTTGCAAAAAAGCAAACTCAGACCCCCATCTAACTTCATGTACAAAGGTAAAATCCAAATGGATTAAATACTTTGATAAC
This sequence comes from Suncus etruscus, assembly GCF_024139225.1. Lineage (NCBI taxonomy): Eukaryota > Metazoa > Chordata > Mammalia > Eulipotyphla > Soricidae > Suncus > Suncus etruscus. The sequence continues at coordinate 94,928,927 of NC_064850.1, read as the reverse complement.
ATAACTGAAACCATAAGGTATATAGAACAACACATAGGTAAAACACTCCATGACATTGAGACTAAAGGTATCTTCAAGGAGAAACTGCACTCTCTAAACAAGTGGAAGCAGAGAGACAAACAGATGGGAATATATTAAGCTGAGAAGCTTCTGCACCTCAAAGGAAATAGTGCCCAGGATACCAAGAGCCACCCACTGATTGGGAGAAACTATTCCCCCAATACCCATCAGCTATGGGGTAATATCCAAAATATACAAGGCACTGAAAGAACTTGACAAGAAAAAAAACATCTAATCCCAACAAAAATGGGGAGAAGAAATGAACAGACACTTCATCAAAGAAGAAATACAAATGGCCAAAAGGCACATGAAAAAATGCTTCACATCACCAATTATCAGGTATATGCAAATAAAAACAACCATGAGGTACCATCTCATGCCACAGAGATTGGCATACATCACACCGTATGAAAACAAACAGTGCTGGTAGGGATGTGGAAAGAAAGGAACTCTTATTCACTGCTGGTGGGAATGTCGTCTAGATCAACTTTTTTGGAAAGCTATATAAAGATTCCTCTAAAACCTGGAAATTGAGCTCCCATATGATCCAGCTATACCACTCCTAGGAATATACCCTAGGAACACAAAAATACAATACAAAAATCCCTTCCTCACACCTATATTCATTGTAGCACTATTTAGCCAGACTCTGGAAACAACCAAGATGCCCTTCAACAGATGAATGGCTAAAGAACCTGTGGTACACATACACAATGGAATATTATGCAGCCATCAGGAGAGATTAAGTCATGACATTTTCCTTTACATGGATGTACATGAACTCTATTATGCTGAATGAAATAAGTCAGAACTAGAGAGATATACTCAGAATAGTCTCTCTAATCTATGGGTTTTAAGAAAAACAAAAGATATTTTGGCAATAATTCTCAGAGACAAAAGAGACGAGGGCTGGAAGATCCAGCTCATGACATGAAGCTCACCACAGAGTGATGAATGCAGTTAGAGAAGTAATTACATTGAGAACTATCATAACAAAATGAATGAATGAGGGAAGTAGGAAGCCTGTGTAGAATACAGGCAGGGGTGGGGTGGGGAGGAGGGAGATTTGGACATTGGTGGTAAGAATGTTGCATTGGTGAAAGGAGGTGTTCTTTACATGACTGACTACAATCATATTTGTAATCAAGGTGTTTAAATAAAGATATTAATAAAGAAAACAAAGAACTACAAAAAATAGAAACTGTTTACACTGGTGTTGGAAAATGTGCACTGGTGAAGTTTTTTTATACATTGTATAACTGTAACTCAATCATGATCAAATTTATATTTAAAAGAGAAACTGTCTTATGAACAACCTTGTACCATCATGGTGTTTAAATAAAACTATATTAAAAAGAAAAAAATAACCAACCCATGATGATGTCACACTCACCTTGATCTTGACAGCTTCCTCCAGAGGCCTGTCCATTAGAGTATTGAAAGCATGAAATAATTGGCGGATTGAATTGTTAAATTCATCTCCATCTTCACTTTGACCATAAAATCTTGACAGAAAAAAAAGAAAAAAATATAATCAAACTTTGTGTCAAAAGAAAACTTCAAATAGATTTTCTGCCTAAACAAAAAATGCTCACTGATTACTAATTCAGTTGTGCAAAGGGAATTCACAGGGCATATTTAGATGGATCCAGAGGGGCCAGAGCAGTGGCTCAAGGGATAAGGCATCTGCCTTGCTCATGCTAGCCTAGGACAGACCTTGATTTGATCCCCGGCTCCCATATGGTCTCCCAAGCCAGGAGTGATTTCTGAGTGCATAGCCAGGAGTAATCCCTAAGTATCTCAGGGTATGGCCCCAAAAGCAAAAAATATAAAAATAAAAATAAAAAATTTCCAGAAAGAGAAAACCAGGTCAAAAGGCAGGGGGAGGGAGGGTAATCTGTTTTCATTCAATCCACTGGATCAGTGGTCAGTAATGATTCCCCTGAAACTGTCTAAAGGTTCTGTCTGGCCTTGGTAAAAGCCTGCATCCCAGTGGTCCTATAATCCAGTAGTCAATGAGCATTTCTGCACAGAAAGGCAGACAGCAGAAAGCTTGAGGAGAATGAGTTCTGGCTGTCAATCTTCCTACACTCAGTTGTAGAAAAACAATTATGCGGGGCTTCCCCACCCCAACATTCCTGATACACCTAAATCACATTTTATCCTCCAGCACCCTCCTTGGTCATTTTTTCCCCATGTCAATCTAAGCAATTGGTTTCATCTACTCAAACCCTGATTATCTGGCTGAAGATTCTTTATTGTTGCTAGTTTGATCTGTTTTGAGGCCACAACTGGTCAATCTCAGGCTTAATCCTGACACTGCATTCAAAGTATCACTCCTGGAAGATTTCAGGGAATCCTATGGAGTACTAGGAATTGACCTGGACTGGTCATGTGTAAAGTAAGCATCTTACATGTATACTATCTCTCTAGTCCCGAAGAAGGTTCTAACAATAGATAAGGAAGCTCCACAACTCAGAAATGTTCTGATTCTGATCCTGTCAGCAAATCAGCCACTTCTGTCCACATTTCTTCAATGGATATGCTGGTTGTTTCTCATATGTAAAAACCAGGAAGCCTTTGGCTTATTTCTTACAAACACCAAATCCCAATTTACAGTACAAGTGCATAAACTTTAGGAAGTAATTTCACCAATATAAAGAAAGAGTTTAACTCAAAATTTTATACACACACCTAAATATGTACATATCCTATGTACATATCTATTTAAATTGTTCTTCTATATTCATCTGTTTCTTATTGAGCATGATCTCCTTTGAGAAAATTACTCATTATTCATTACTGGATTGCTGGCAACTGTCAACACACTCATTTTGTAGAATTGGAGGTTTCATCTTACAAATTGGTCTACAAATCATCTTAAAATCGAAGCACACAGAACTCATTTGACTTTTTTGCTAATCTTCCAGTATTCCAAGTCTATCATAGTCCCTAGTTCTTGTTCCCCTAACCAATCACCAAGCAAATTCTCTCAAATGTTTTTTGTTTGTTGGTTTGGTTTTTGTTTTGTTTTTAGGCCATACCCAGAAGTACTCAGGGGTTACTCTTACCATACTGGGAAACCATATAGTGTGCCAAGGACCCAACTAATGTCATACATGTGCAAGGCAAGTGCTCTTACCTACTGTGCTATTGCTCCATCCCTTCCTTTCATGCCTTATCTGATTCTCCCCATTTACTAGAGAATCATCATACCACAAAATTGAATTACCATCAAGTAGTCACAGGATTTTCTCCTAAATCCAGACAATCTATTTTCTCCAAGAAATAACATGATCATTTAAAATGCAAACTAGGATTTTATCAGGGCAGAGTTGGGGGGACCAACTGGGATGGGACACACCTGGCCGTTCTCAGAGGCTACTCCTGGCTCTGTGCTCAGAGGTCATTCCTGGCAGTGTTTAGGGATCAGCATGTAGTGCTGGATCAATGCAGAGCAAGCGTCTTAACTCTTGTACTATCTCTCCAGCCCATTTCTTATAGTTTTTGAAAATATGAAAAATGTAAAATATCAAAGTACCAACATCTATGGACTTTCCTTTTCTTGTGTCTGATTTATATTTTAATACTTCAGAAATCATTTTCATTAAAATGTTTTAAATTGAGATTCTTGGTTTACAATGCTGTAACAATTATTTCTCATGCACATAATTTCAAAACACAATACCAATTGCCAGTGTACCCTTTCCTCTCCCAAGGACCTCAAAGACCCTTCTTCCTAAGCCGCCCCTCAAAGCCTGGATCAGTTCTTCTATTAGGTTGCCTTTGGAACTTTGCTGCTACCTTGCTGTGTATTTTTAAGTCCCAGATATGATAGAAATAATTCGTTCATCTATTTGTTTTCTAACTTCACTTCTCATGATATCCTCTAGTTTCATGTTGCTATAAATTATATGATTTTGTTCTTTCTTAGAGCTGTATCGTATTCCACTGTATTATATAACAGAACATATTGACTCATTCATCTGTAGTTTGGCATTTGTGTTGCTTACATATCTTGTCTCTTGTACTAAGTGTAGCAATGAACACAGGTTTTCTTGTGAATTAATGTATTTTAGTGTTTTAGGATGGATGCCAAGAAGTGGTATTGCTGGGAAATATGATAGTTCTATTTCTATTTTTTCTATATTTCCATATACCTTTCCATAAAGACTAAACCAGACTACATTCCTACCACAGAGATGAAGGTTCCTTTCCTACCACAATCCCCAGCAACTCTAGCAGCTCCCAGACTTTTGAATATGTGTCATTTCTCACAGGCATGAGATAATATGACATGATTTTGATTTGTATTTTCCTAATCATAATTGATTGTGAGCATTTTTACAGGTCTTTTGGCCAATTCTATGCCTTCTTTGGGTTCATCTCTGTTCATTTTCTTGTCCAACTTATGGATAGGATCTTTTTTTTTTCTGTTGAATTTTGTGAGTGCTTTTTACATCCTGGGTATCAACCCAGTATCTGTTATATTTTGTGCCATTCAGAAGGGTGTCTTTTTATTATAGCTTGGATTTTCTTCACTGTGTAAAAGCTTTTCAATTTGAGATAGTGCCATTTGTTTTATTTTGTGTGTGTGTGTGTGTGTGTGTGTGTGTGTGTTTGCTACTGTGATCATATAATTGGAGGTTCATTGGTGGACAGTTTTTTCTAGAGTTTATATCAATATTTTCTTTAATTTTATATATTCTGATCTAATCTTGAGACTTTTAATTCACTCTGAGTTTACTTTTGTGAAGAGTATGTTCTAATTTTATTTCTTACATTTTGCTGTCCAATTTCTCCAACATCCCCAACATTGAAAAACTTTTATGTATTCTACTTCATACACTTAGCTCCTGTGTCATAGATTAACTGGCCATAAGTCTGAAGACTCAATTCTGTTTCAATGATCTGCAGGTCTACTTTAATTCCAGTATCATGCAGATTTATTATATAGCTTTGTAGTACAGTTAAAAGTTGGGAAATACAATGCCTTCTATCTTATTTCATTTTCTTAAAACTGCTTTGACAATTTGAGAGTTTTATAGTTCTAGGGTTGTTTTTCTTCTTCTTTTTTTGTTTGTATTTTTGGGCCACACCCGTTTGATGCTCAGGGGTTACTCCTGGCTAAGCGCTCAGAAATTACCCCTGGCTTAGGGAGACCATATGGGACACTGGGGGATCGAACTGTGGTCCTTTCTTGGCTAGCACTTGCAAGGCAGACACCTTACCTCTAGCACCACCTCACTGGCCCCGTTTTTCTTCTTTTTAAAAAATTTTTTACCACACTTGGCAGTACTCAGGGATTATTCCTGGATCTACACTCAGAAATCACTCCTGGCATTCATGGGACCATAGGAATGATGAGGCCATGTTTTTATAAAATTTTGGTAGAGTTTGTTCCATATCTTTGAAAAAATAAGTCACTAAATTTTTAATGGCTATTGCATTGAATCTTTGTAGTACTTTGGGTAGAATGGTCATTTTTAACAATATCAATTCTTCTAATTCATGAACTGGGTTATGTCTTTCCATGGAAATTAAATTATTGTTGGACAAGGGTGGTACTAGGTTGTGAGCAAAAAGTTACTTGGTTTTCCATGATTTCTTATTTTTGATGGAGCTGCTGTATCTAAGAATGCAAACTGGGAATCATTTTATATCCATTGATTAGTTGTTCCTGGAAGTTAAATATTTAATGAGATGAGCAATAAAACTCACAACTCAGGGAAAAACCTTCCCCCATAAAACGCTCTCTTTCCATTACTAGAAACAGCTCAGAATTGGAAGTTCATATATTTCATGGCATCAGGAACCAGTTGCTGTATTGAATATAATCTTTTCCAGTAAAATCTGTCTCCCTAGACTGTCACTGTCATGATTCCCACAAAATTATCCACTTCAGCTCCTCACATTCTGAAATATGGCAAGTCCCAACCTACACACAGAGCTGAATGTAAGTATGAGGACTATGGAAAACTATTAGAAGAAAGAAAGATAGCATACATATTTTATTAGTCACCATTACCTCAAGTAAAGTACTCGAGATTGGATGATGAATCTAAACAAGTACTTTAAGGCTTTCAAGGCAGCAAAGAGCATATCAGTCTTGCTAGAATCATCTGCATTAGCCACATAAAAATTCAGTACCTTGGAGAGTTTCCTAAATAGGGTAAGAAGAGAAAAAAGTCATTAGGGGCGAGTGGTTTGGGATCAAGCAAAATAAAAAAAGGGAACTAGGCATCCCTCCTTTCAAGCATTGCATTTCCACATCTAGTCCTATACACCACGTATAAGTAAGATCATCCTGTGTTTGTCATTATTCTGGCTTACTTCACTTAACATAGCACCTTAAACCCAGAATATAGAGAGGGGCAGAGAAGGATCGAAAGAGGAAAGATGAGATAGACAGGAAACAAGAAGGACCAGGGTCAAGAAGATCCAATTACAACAGTGTACAGAGCATACACAGAGTAGAGCTAAATATCTAAAACAGTCAACAACACTAAAAACAAAAAACTCAAGCTTCAACAACCAAATTTAAAAATCTGCCTGTCAAACTGGCAAGCTGGGGATGGGGTGGAGCATGACTAGGAGGAAATAAGGTTTTCCAGTGGATGGAAGAAGACATGAGTGGTGGATCTGGTGTGGAACATAGTATGTCTAAAATCCAAATATGAGAAAATTTGTAAACTTTAATAAAAATGTTAGAAATCATGAAATGGGAACTTTGCATACATGAGAAACAGATGTCACAACTATTATCTTTTCTAGAAAATTCCCTAAATCAGAAAATTAATTCCTTGTAATTCAATTTCTCACTGAAGTCTAGGCTTGAAGCTTCCCTTTTGTTTAGAAATAGGGTATGGTTTCCTTTAATAAGATTAAAAAATATGAGGAAATTAAAGTACTGAAGGGGTCATATTGAAAAGATACTTTATAATCTCTGGTATGTTACCTAAACCTTTCAAACATTCAGTTAAGGAAATGATTGCCTGCCAACCCTTATATAAGTCCAATTCCTTACAATCTGTCTTCATGATTTTGATTTGTAACTATGAAGCTAGAATGAAACTTGACTGAGTCTCAAAAAAAATGCTGAATATAACTAGAACACCTAAGCATTTAAACAGAAGAAACTGCTGAGATTATACTCCTCAAACAGTGGCCTACTGAGGACATTCATCCAGCCCACCATGTTGGTGCCTCTGCCTGTACTGCTTCACAGCTGACTCATCCTGACAGTTCATGTGTGGGATGTGTACCGCACTCTCCGACACTCCTCCTTTTCTCTGTCCCTCTACTCCTCCTCTTGGTATTGGGTAGGGGTCCTCAAACTATGGCCCACCAAAAGCAAGCCCATAGTGCCCATTGAAATACTGGTAAGTTTGTTGATTTAGCTTTACTTGTTTTCATTTTAAATATTGTATTTTCTCCCATTTTGGTTTTTTACTCGAAAATAAGATATGTAATAGGAATTTGTTCATAGTTTAAAAAGAAAAACAAAAACTTTATAGTCTCTGGGGTTGGAGCAGTAGAGCATTTGCCTTGCACATGGCTGACCCAGGACAAACCGCTGTTCAATCCCCAACATCCCATATGGTCCTCCAAGCCAGGAGCAATTTCTGAGTGCAGAGCCAGAAAAAACTCCTGAGCATCACCAGATGTGGCTCAAAAACCAAAACAAAACAAAACAAAAAACAAACAAACCAAGAAACAAAAAACTATAGTCTGGCCCTCCAACAGTCTGAGAGACAGTGAACTGGCCCTGTTTAAAAAGTTTGAGGACCCCTATTTTACTCTCTATACTAGGCATTGTCTTAAACTTGTGTAAGCTCATACTTCTGATTCTGAGGTACTATTATTTTGAAACATTTTTTCTTTTGAATTTGGTTTTTGAAGTACTGCAAAAAAAATAGCTACCAAAAACATATAGACAGACGAATCGTAGTCTCTATCTCCTGTTGCATTACATCTGAAAAAATGGTCCATTGTTAGATACTCCTCTTCATTTCCTCAAGTGAAGCTATTGACTGTTGGAAAAGTGAGGATGACTAATGGAAGGATCCATCTCAGGTGTACCTGCAGCTCTCCAGTCCAGAGTACATTGTATCCCCTGTGCAAGATTGATTAAACAACCATGACATCTCTTTCATGTCACTAATTTTTGGTACAGCTCTGGGTTTCTATGCACATAAAACAAACAACTTTATTTTTGCTTGTTTGTTTTTTTGTTTGTTTTGTGAACACACACCCAATATGTTCAGGGGTTACTCTCAGCTCTTCCCTCAGAAATTACTCCTGGCAGACTCAGGGCACTATATGGAATGCCATATGGAGGATCGAACCAAGGTCAGACATATGCAGGGCAAATGCTCTACCCACTATGTTATTAATTTGGCCCCCATAACAGAGAACTTTCTTGCAGGTCTCAGTAAAGAACATGATGGACAGATCAATTTAAGAACTGGATGGGCTGATGATTAGTCAAGAGCAATTTGATGATCCTACATAAGTCACAGTCAAAAACCTCTTTGCTCTTCTCAACTATATTATTTTCAGTATTTATCATGTCATTCTTCAAAATAGCTGGTATAGAAAGGTAAGGTGACAAATTTTCTTTAATAGAATAAAGGAGCATACAGAGCTAAACACTCCAAGGGGAAGTGCAGAGGACAGAATTGCTACCAAGGGATTATAAACTGCAGGGAGAGAGAAGACTGCCTTCTGAGAAGGTAGTGATCACACCATCTATACCAAAGAAAATTTCATTCTTTTCTTTTCTTCTAGGAAACACATTCTACAAAGCATACTGTTTATGTAAGATTGAGGATCTGACCTACATTCTATGCAAACTAGTTTTGCCTTTTATAAACAATGATCCTGCAACAATCAGCTCATCTATGTCCCTGATGATGGGCATCTATCCTTGATTCTGCTTCTAATTTGTCTCAATGCTTACTTTGCTGCTCTGAATTCTTAAGGAAAAATCTCTAATTTTTTGTACCTTCTTATAAGGCAAAGTCTAAAGCAAACACCTTTTAGTGGAAAGAATTCTTTTTGGGTTGACATTAGAACACATTTGTATATTAGGCACCTTCACTTCCATTGCCTCTCTCTCACACACATACTTCAGAACCTGATTATACAACCAACCACTCATAGTTTCCAGAAATGCTACTTACACATAGGCCAGTGTGGCACTGAAGTGCTTGTAAATGTAGGTTTCAAGGACAGGATTAAAATTTTGGAACTTTATGTCTCCTATCAAAGAAATAATAAAAACCTGCCAAAAAAGGAAAAATATAAGTACAGCAGCAATGTACAACCAACCCATCCCCCAAGGATTCTCTCAACAAGGTTTTAACTCTTGATGCATGCTTTCTTTTTTTTTTTCTTTGTAGCATTCCCAGTTTATTATTTCAGAATTATTTCAGTCTTAGGGGACTAAATATTCAGTTACAATATTTAACATGAAAGAGTAATTACTATGTATCAGGTATTTGACTGATGGCTGAGAAATGACAGAAGACTCTAGTCTCAAAGTTTACTGTCCCAGAGGGAGGGAGGGAGGTATCTGAGTAACTGAAACTGGGGAGGACAGTGCTCAGGACAGGTGGAAGGAAGCCTATCTCAAAGGGGATGGTCTCAAGGAGATGATCTATTTCAAGGGATTAGCCAGTTACACCCTGTGATATCTTTCTTCTGAGGTGGGAGTGGCCCTAGTATCAGAATATCATCCGCAAAAGTGCTTCCCAATTTCCTTCTCTTTGTGTTACTCCTATGGCTGTGGAGGGTGGAGTTGCTATATTATAAATAAGCACTGTACCACTCAGAAGAGTACAAAAGAAGGGGCACCTGGGATTTGCACATTTGTCCACTGCTCATCACTCTGTCCCATAGACTTCTGTCTACAGACTGTGCCCCCATGGAACCCAGAACCTTCCCCATAAATGAGACTACTATGATCTCAGATAAGGGCATTGCCTCTCTGCCTCACATCCTTAGCTTTAGTCCACTGACCATCCCTTGAATTTTGCCAATTTCTCCAAGCAGGAGAATGAATAAACACTGCAAGTAATCTTGCTAGGCTGCAGTGTTCAGGTAAAATTCCGTACAACTCTTGAACCATACAATTTAAAAAAAACAATGACAATTTATTGTCTCAATCTCAGCTTCTTCTACTCATTTCCACTCTGGACTCTGGACTCTAACATCACTGTTCTCTACTTGGATTTTGGTTCTTGGGATTAATTGTACTCTTTCTGTAGTAAATTCAACTGTCTGATTCATTGTCTACTATACATATTGAGATTAAATTCATGTCTGATTTCTGAGCTATAATTTTACATGATATATAGGTACACAAATATAGCAAGCCATAATTTTCTTTGGTAATGGTGCCTCTTAGTTTATGAGCAGGGAGTTTAGGAGTTAAGATAATCCCCAATTTCTAATGTAAAGAAACATATTGCTTACACTAATAAGAGCATATATCAAATTTGAAAACTAATAGGAAATAAAAAAAGTCAGACCTTGAATATCAGTCATATATTTTAAATAAGCTTCTAGGAGTTTAGTCTCAAGAAATGATCAGATCTTATGCATATATGAAGCATAAAGATACAACAGAAAGAGTTAGACAACCCCCAGTCAAACAAACCCTGAAACATGATAAATAGAATTGAGAATGGGTGGCAAAGAGGGGCTTCAGGGGAATGAACATGGAAAGTTCCTGAAACACTAGTGGAAAGTCTGGCAACTCAATTTCAACACTACACTAAATTATGATACCTTGATAACAACAAAAAGATCAAATATATAATTCCAATATTTATGCAGGAAGATATTTATCACAATTACTGCAAAAGGCAAGATTTCAAAAATGACAAAGTTGAAAGAATAAATAATATTCAGTTTGCTTACCAGTGCATCAAACACAAGGAAATCATATGTTTCACTGTCAGACTTTTCCATCATTATGTTAAAAAGTGCATCTAGTGTATCTTGCAAAAACTGAAGGTAAGAAAAACAAAGCTTATTAGTTTTATTCAATTTGGCATATAGAAATTCCGGTAAGCTAAGCTTTACTAGAACTTGTTTATTTCTTTCGTTCGTTTGTTTTTGTTTTTGGGCCATACCCGGTGATACTCAGGAGTTACTCCTGGATATGCGCTCAGAAATTGCTCCTAGCTTAAGGAACTATATGGGATGCTGGGGAATCGAACCGTGGTCTGTCCTAGGCTAGTGCAAGCAAGGCAGATGCCTTACTGCTTTGTGCCACCACTTCAGCCCCACTAGAACTTGTTTAAAAGTAGCATTTAAAAAAAAATTGGCACACTTGCTTCTCAGTAAAGTTATAAAGTCTGTATGTGCAATAACTAGTTTAATTTAAAATTCAAATGACTGACATTGTGGATATATTTCTAATTAGAAAATATGAACATGAGCTGGATTCCCTGCTTGGGACATCAGGCGGGGAAAAGACACGAATCTAAGCCTGCGCAGAGGGGCCCAACTGTGAGTGTGAACTGTAAATATCTGTCTACTGTCCTCTTGTGTGAAACTCTTGGGAGTGGGGCAAAAGAGCTCCAGAAATCTGCTCTCCCTCTCCCGGAGGCCATTTCCAGGGCGGGACTTCAGAACATAAAAACCGGCCGGCAGACTGCTGCAGAAGCTGGATTCCCTGCTTGGGACATCAGGCGGGGAAAAGACACGAATCTAAGCCTGCGCAGAGGGGCCCAACTGTGAGTGTGAACTGTAAATATCTGTCTACTGTCCTCTTGTGTGAAACTCTTGGGAGTGGGGCAAAAGAGGCTCCATCAGAGCACGGCCGCTCCGCTTCGCTACGTGGCCATGCGCTCCTTCTAAGAAAAGAACACCATTGCAACAATAAGAAAAAATCACAATAAGAACTGTGCTATATCAGAGAAGCAAGCATTTCTCTCTGGACTGTCTTCTCTGTTGCATGCTCGGGCCTAAGATTTGACCCAGTGTGAGGCTTCATCCACGGAGGTCTCCCCTCCCTTAGAGGCAAGTCAGCCCATCCAGAAAGGGAGGAGCCAGAGGAGTGTGCTGCCTACATCATATAGACAGTGAATACCACCACAACACGTAGAAAAACCCACAATACAAGTGTGACAATGGGGAAACAACGCAGGCCAGCATCAGACATAGAGAATGAAGATGACAATTCTGAGGACCAGATAATGACTGAACAACTAATCAACCTCTCAGATAAGGACTTTAGACTAGCAATATGGAAGGTGCTCAACAGACTCCAAGAAACCATGGATCGAGTTGAACAGAACACTAATAAGAACCAAGAAAATATGAAGGCAGAAATGACAAAACTCCAAACTGAAATAACATGTCAACTAACAGGACTGAAAAAGTCAGTAAACGAAGTGAATGACAAAATGGATAAGCTCTGGGACAGGGTATCAGAAGCTGAGAATAGACTTGGTGCTGTGGAAGATGAGATACATAACAATTCCATACAGCAGGAGAGATTGGACAAAAAACTTAAAGCAAATGAGCAGACAACGGAAAAATTAGTCAAAGAATGGGAACAGATGAAAATAGAAGTCTATGATAAGATCAACAGAAACAACTTAAGAATCATTGGCGTCCCAGAGACCCAGGAAGAAAATTCCCAGGAAGAATCAATGGTCAAGAACATCATTAAAGAGAAACTTCCAGAGCTAAAGAATATAGGTGATCAAATCCTGCATGCTCGAAGAGTACCAACCAAAAGAGACCCCAGAAAAACCACCCCAAGACACATCCTAGTCACAATGACAAATCCCACAGATAGAGACAGAATTCTGAAAACAGCAAGATCAAAAGGGGAAATTACATTCAAGCAAGCATCCTTGAGATTTACAGCAGACCTGTCACCAGAAACACTCAATGCCAGAAAGCAGTGGTGGGATATTGTGACAAGACTGAATGAAATGAATGCTTCACCCAGAATACTATACCCAGCAAAACTCACTTTCCGGTTTGACGGAAGAATACATGGTTTCACTGACAAAAAGCAGCTCAGAAACTTTACAGACACAAAACCAGTCTTAAGAGAAAAACTGAAAGACCTAATTTAAGACAAGACTAACCAAAAGACACCAAATTTCAATATAAAGATGGCATTAAATCCCAGGACAATTCTTTCTCTCAACGTCAATGGACTAAATGCACCAGTCAAGAGACACAGAGTGGCTAAATGGATCAAAAAACTCAATCCAACCTTCTGCTGCCTACAAGAAACACACCTGAATAGTCAGAACAAACATAGACTCAAAATAAAAGGCTGGAGAAAAATCATCCAAGCAAACAACACCCATAAAAAAGCTGGAGTGGCCATACTAATATCAGATAATGCAAACTTTATACTCAGGAAGGTTGTAAGGGACAAAGATGGACATTTTATATTAATCAAGGGGTATATAGAGCAGGAAGAATTCACTCTCCTAAACATATATGCACCAAATGAGGGGCCAGCAAAATATTTAATACAACTGTTGACAAATCTGAAAAATAACATCAATAACAACACAATAATTGTGGGGGACCTTAACACGGCTTTGTCAACACTGGATAGGTCAACCAGACTGAAACCCAACAAGAATATACTAGACCTGAGGAGAGAAATGGAAGAAAGAGGCCTAGTGGATATATATAGGACACTCCACCCCCAGAAACCTGGATACACATTCTTCTCCAATGTACATGGGACATTCTCCAGGATAGACTACATGCTGGCACATAAAACATATCTCCATAATATCAAGAGGATAGAAATTTTGCAGACTACCTTTGCTGACCACAAGGCTCTGAAATTATTTGTGAATTCCAAAGGGACTCAGAAGAAACACTTTAACACCTGGAAGTTAAACAGCCTCATACTCAATAACCAGTGGGTCCGAGATGAAATCAAGGAGGAAATCAAAAGGTTCCTGGAAACAAATGACAATAAAGACACAAACTATCAGAACTTATGGGACACAGCAAAAGCAGTACTGAGAGGAAAATTTATAGCTTTGCAAGCACACATCAGGAAGGAAGAAGGAGCTTACCTGAGTAGCTTAATGACACAGCTAATAGAACTAGAAAGTGCTCAACAAAACCCCAAAAATAGGAAGACAGAAGGAAATAACAAAGCTGAGAGCAGAAATCAATGAAGTGGAAACCCAAAAAACAATCCGAAAGATCAACGAAAGCAGAAGTTGGTTCTTTGAAAAAATAAACAAGATTGATAGACCACTGGCAAACCTAACAAAGAAAGAGAGAGAGAGAAACTTGATAACTCGTATTAGGAATGAAAAAGGAGAGATCACTACTGATATGACAGAGATTCAAAGGGTAATCAGAAACTACTTTGAGAAACTCTACGCCACTAAAAATGAGAACCTGGAAGAAATGGATAAATTCTTGGACTCTTATAATCTTCCACGGTTGAAGGAAGAGGATGTAGCATATCTAAACACCCCCATCACCATTGATGAAATCAAAACGGTAATCAAAGGTCTGCCGAAAAACAAAAGCCCAGGCCCAGATGGATTCACTAATGAATTCTTTCAAACTTTCCAAGAGGAACTACTACCAATCCTGGCAAGACTCTTTCATGAAATTGAACAAACGGAAACACTTCCAAATAGCTTTTATGAAGCCAACATCACCTTGATACCTAAACCAGACAGAGATGCTACAAAAAAAGAAAATTACAGACCAATATCGCTGATGAATGCCGATGCAAAGATCTTCAACAAAATCCTGGCAAATAGGATTCAATGCCTCATTAAGAAGATCATCCACTACGATCAAGTAGGTTTCATCCCAGGAATGCAAGGCTGGTTTAACATCCGTAAATCCATCAACATCATACACAACATCAATAACAAGAAAAATAAAAACCACATGATCATATCAATAGATGCAGAGAAAGCATTTGATAAGGTCCAACACCCATTCTTGATCAAAACTCTCAGCAAGATGGGAATGGAAGGAACCTTTCTCAATCTAGTTGAAGCCATCTACCACAAGCCAATGGCAAATATCATCCTCAACGGAGAAAAACTAAAAGCCTTCCCTCTACATTCTGGTACAAGACAAGGCTGTCCTCTCTCACCACTCCTATTCAACATAGCACTGGAAGTACTTGCTATAGCGATTAGGCAAGAAAAAGATATCAAGGGAATTCAGATAGGAAAGGAAGAAGTCAAGCTCTCACTGTTTGCAGATGACATGATACTCTACTTAGAAAACCCTAAAGACTCCACCAAAAAGCTTCTAGAAACAATAGACTCATATAGCAAGGTGGCAGGCTACAAAATTAACACACAAAAATCAATGGCCTTTCTATACACCAATAGCAATAAGGAAGAAATGGACATTAAGAAAACAATCCCATTCACAATAGTGCCACACAAACTCAAATATCTTGGAATCAACTTGACTAAAAATGTGAAGGACCTATACAAAGAAAACTATAAAACTCTGCTCCAAGAAATAAGAGGACACGCGGAAATGGAAACGCATACCCTGCTCGTGGATTGGCAGGATTAACATCATCAAAATGGCAATACTCCCCAAGGCATTATACAGATTTAATGCTATCCCTCTAAAGATACCCATGACATTCTTCAAAGAAGTGGATCAGGCACTTTTGAAATTCATTTGGAACAATAAACACCCTCGAATAGCTAAAGCAATCATTGGGAAAAAGAATATGGGAGGAATTACTTTCCCCAACTTTAAACTGTACTACAAAGCAATAGTTATCAAAACAGCATGGTATTGGAATAAGGACAGGCCCTCAGACCAGTGGAATAGACTTGAATACTCAGAAAATGTTCCCCAGAGATACAACCACCTAATTTTCGATAAAGGAGCAGGAAACCCTAAATGGAGCAGGGAAAGCCTCTTCAACAAGTGGTGTTGGCACAATTGGATAGCCGCTTGCAAAAAATTGAATGTAGACCCCCAGCTATCATCATACACGAAGGTAAAATCCAAATGGATTAAAGACCTCGATATCAGCCCCAAAACCATAAGATATATAGAACAGCACATAGGCAAGACACTCCAGGACATTACAGGCATCTTCAAGGAGGAAACTGCACTCTCCAAGCAAGTGAAAGCAGAGATTAACAGATGGGAATATATTAAGCTGAGAAGTTTCTGCACCTCAAAGGAAATAGTGCCCAGGATACAAGAGCCACCCACTGAGTGGGAGAAACTATTCACCCAATACCCATCAGATAAGGGGCTAATCTCCAAAATATACAAGGCACTGACAGAACTTTACAAGAAAAAAACATCTAATCCCATCAAAAAATGGGGAGAAGAAATGAACAGACACTTTGACAAAGAAGAAATACAAATGGCCAAAAGACACATGAAAAAGTGCTCCACATCACTAATCATCAGGGAGATGCAAATCAAAACAACGATGAGATACCACCTCACACCACAGAGAATGGCACACATCACAAAGAATGAGAACAAACAGTGTTGGCGGGGATGTGGAGAGAAAGGAACTCTTATCCACTGCTGGTGGGAATGCCGTCTAGTTCAACCTTTATGGAAAGCGATATGGAGATTCCTTCAAAAACTGGAAATCGAGCTCCCATATGATCCAGCTATACCACTCCTAGGAATATACCCTAGGAACACAAAAATACAGTACAAAAACCCCTTCCTTACACCTATATTCATTGCAGCACTATTTACCATAGCAAGACTCTGGAAACAACCAAGATGCCCTTCAACAGATGAATGGCTAAAGAAACTGTGGTACATATACACAATGGAATATTATGCAGCTGTCAGGAGAGATGAAGTCATGAAATTTTCCTATACATGGATGTATACGGAATCTATTATGCTGAGTGAAATAAGTCAGAGAGAGAGAGAAAAACGCAGAATGGTCTCACTCATCTATGGGTTTTAAGAGAAATGAAAGACATTCTTGCAATAATAATTTCCAGACACAAAAGTGAAAAGAGCTGGATGTTCCAGCTCACCATAGGAAGCTCACCACAAAGAGTGATGAGTTAAGTTAGAGAAATAACTACATTTTGAACTTTCCTTATAATGAGAATGTATGAGGGAAATGGAGAGCCTGTTTAGAGTACAGGCGGGGGTTGGGTGGGTAGGAGGGAGACTTGGACATTGGTGATGGGAATGTTGCACTGGTGATGGGTGGTGTTCTTTACATGACTGAAACCCAAAAACAATCATGTATGTAATCAAGGTGTTTAAATAAAAAAATAAAAAAAAAAAGAAAATATGAACATACCTTAACAATCTCTCCTCCATCCACCTCCATTAACTTCTTTAAATTGTGTTTAATATTCTGGGAGTTTGAGCGCCAATTTAATAAACCTAACAGGTCAACTAGGAAGAACCATAAAGATTAGAACTTTAGAAAAAACAATCTACACAATTACAAATACAGTTCAATACTCTCTAGAAAAAACTGCTGTTCTTAATGATGCTTAATAGCTTAAATGTTCTTTTTTAATTTATTGTCTTCTATATAAATCAGAGAAATGTAGTCATCTTCCACCGTTCTAAAAAATTAAAATTAATGTTCTAAGAAATGATAAAAAACAGTAACTTAAAGGAACTCACATTCCTCACATAATGACATCACTTTCATAAAGATTTAAATCACTGAAGTAACCTCTATACCTTTAAGTTGCTATGATGCTTAACTCATCACCAAATGTGTCATGATAGACTCAAATGGAAAAAGAATTTATTTTTAAAATTTAATTCACCAAACACTGAACCCCTACTGCAGACTTGGGTGTAGGCACACCCAGAGGTTCTTAGGGCTTACTCCTGGCAGTGCTTAGAGAATCGTATGATGTTCCAAGGATAGAAGCCAGATCTACTAGGTACAAGTCAAGCTCCTTTCCAGTAACTCCTAGCCCTCCAGTCCCTACTTTTCCAACATTCAGACAGTGAAACGGAGGCTTTGTGAAATTAAATTGCTTGTCTTAGGTTACACACTACTAATGCATGAGATAAAAGGAATTTAATTATACATTTATTAGATTTTGCAAAACCGTCACGGTTGTTCTAGTATCCTGCCTTACATAAATTGAATTCAATGTGCTTAGTCCCATTGACCTTTCTCCTCGTTTCCAATACAGACAGCATTGTTATTTTTTTATTTTATTTTATTTTTTTTTGATGGTAGTTTTGGTCAAACCCACAGAGCTCAGGGCTTATTCCTGACAATGCAAGACAGATGAACTGTGGTACTGGGGTTGAACTACTATTGGCCAGTTCATAAAAGGTGAGCTCTTTACCCACTCTACTATCTCTCTATCCTTTAAATATTTACTTCTTTGCTTTGTTTTGAGGGTTTGGAGAACCAAACCAAATGGTGCTCAGGACTTACACTTGGCTCTGTGCTCAGGTTTCACTCCCAGCAAGGCTTGGGGCACATATGTGGTGCCAAGGAAAAAACCTGGGTCAGTCACATTGCAAGGCAGGTACTCTACCTACTTGAGCCCAACTCCAACACATACTTCTTGACTTCATCTTAGCCAAAGGCTGAGTAGCAATGAACATGTTGGCTACCGTGACTGACTCAGTGGTTACTTTTGCAAAACTCCCTGCCATTTTTTCAGTGCTAAGTGCTGTTTGCTATAAGCCCATATACCAACAGGAAAAAGGCAACCTTCAAGTAATAAGTAACTTCTCAGCCTAGGGGAGGAAGACACTGCCTGATACCATGGAGCCAAGTCTCCCCTTAAACTACATTCCTGAGTTAAAAGCTAAATGCAACAAAGCTTGCCCCACCATAAACCTGCTGAGAGTTCCGGAAAGTGGTCTACAAACCCTACTTTAGGGTCATAGGGCAATTCCTTGAAAACTGCTGACTTAGGAATGATTGTAAAATTGTCACTGCTTCTCCCTCCCTTCTGGAAGATGATTTACTGCCTTTGTCTCATGGCTTTCGCGCCAAAATGTATGATTGACACCATCTTTTACCTGCCCCCTTCTCCTCCTCTATATAAGAGATGCAGAACCCTAATAAAGACACCTTTGAACGGTCTGATCGCCAAAGGTCATTATTATTAACCTCTCTTAGATTTTTTTACAGGTGTGGTTGTTCTTCTAGCCCTGCTAAATAAAGGTGCGGTCGTCCGTGAGCCTCTCGACTGATTCCTGCTGGCCGGGCCCCTCCGGGGGGCTTGCAGGACCCCGCATGAACACATACTTCTTTTTTTTTAATTTTTATTTTGATCATAATGGGTTACATATCTTTCACAGTAGTATTTTAGGTACATATTAACACTGAATCAGGGGAATACCCATCACCAAATTTGTCCTCCCCGCATCCCCGTTCCTTCCTGCAACCGTATCCCCCACCATCACCCCCCGGGCTGCTAGAGTAGGTGGTCCATTCTTTGTCTAGCTTACTATTAGTGATCATATATCTGTTTGGTCCTGGTACCCTCCCTTGTTTCCCCCTCTATTTGAGAGGTGGAGCTCGATAATTCAAGTTATGTGGTTTTGTTTAAAGAAAAGCAATAGCATGGAGTAAAAAATAAGAAAAAATAAAAAACAAAATAAAATAAATCAAATAAGCTGAAAATGGCGGAATCCTTAGAGGCTTTCAACCTCAGTTTGAGCGAGGACATGAAAAAGGTTATTGAAACACCACATCAATACAGAGAGATATCAATTAAATATCCAGTGAGCACTACAGCAATAAAGACAAGCACCACACAATAGTCTTGGTTCTGAAATCAAACCATGCCGGAGTACAAAAAGGAAGATAAAATAAAATAAAATTGGAGACATCAACTTCAATATCTACACCAAAATAAAGATGTCTATAAAAATCAATCAATCAATAAATTTATATGTGGAAAAATGATTATTTTGTGCCTTTTTATTTCTTTTTCTCCCTGAATAGGCACAGTAACTATCAGGGATATTATAGAGGGAATTCCCTTGGCCTAGGAGATACAGAGTTTCTCCACCCCTGAAATATACTGTCATAGGATTAACTAAAGGCTCCTTGCATGATCATTTACTCTCCCCTCAGTGCTTTCGTGGGAACACATACTTTTTTTTTTTTTTTTTGGTTTTTGGGCCACACCCGGTGATGCTCAGGGGTTACTCCTGGCTGTCTGCTCAGAAATAGCTCCTGGCAGGCACGGGGGACCATATGGGACACCAGGATTCGAACCAACCACCTTTGGTCCTGGACTGGCTGCTTGCAAGGCAAACACCGCTGTGCTATCTCTCTGGGCCCTACACATATTTCTTAATCAATGAACTTATGTAAATGTATATGAGTAGCTGAAGATGTCTACTGTTCATTAGAAGAATCTATTTATTTCAAAGGTGTTTTATTGACTTATACTTTAGCCCCTAAGAAGTCCACTAGGCCTATTACCTAAAGACTTGCCACTAAAAATCAAGACCTAATACTACTCAGACAAAGAAACAACATCCTACCTATGGCTTTCCTACTAGCCCCATTGGTCACAGTTTTATTTATTCCTTAGCGGCCGACAAGTAAATGGGCTACTTCCCAAAGTTCAAAGTGTTCTGAAGTCCTTAGCACCTTACTAAAATTAAAGTTAAAATCTCTCTATTTATACAGTCTTTTATTTATGTGAAATACCCAGAAATATTATGTATTTATTTAAAACCTAATTATTTTTATTTCATTTAGCATGTTTCTTCAAAGTCCATCCATTACATAAAAAAAGAAAAATTTCAGTTTTTAATAACTGAGTAGTATTCTGTTCAGTATATTTATAACAATGTTTTAATACAATATTCCAATGATACCTAAGTATTTTTAACAGGGGCCGGAGAGATAGCATGGAGGTATGGCAAACAAACACCCTACCTGCTGTACTATCACTTCAGCCCAACAAATTTTAATTTATTCATCCATTAAATACTTAACAGGTACCATGTTAGACTTAAGCATGCCTAAACAATGTCTTTTTCCATTTTCTGTCTGCTATTTATCATAGGCTAGTCGATGCTTTATTCTTTATTTCACTCTACTCATTGATAACTGAGTGATATATTTAAAAGATTTCATCAAAGAAGAACAACCAACTAGTAGCTTTAAGTGCCCTTGAAGAATCCATTCATCAACTCAAGATTACTCCCTAGAGATATTCACAAGCTTATATTAGAATATATATCAGAAGTATATTGTGGCTTGTGTTGAAAGACTAGCATTAGAATAGTAGTGGGGGGCCCGGAGAGATAGCACAGCGGCATATGCCTTGCAAAGCAGCCTATCCAGGACCAAAGGTGGTTGGTTCAAATCCCGGTGTCCCATATGGTCCCCCGTGCCTGCCAGGAGCTATTTCTGAGCAGACAGCCAGGAGTCACCCCTGAGCACCGCCGGGTGTGGCCCAAAAAAAAACAAAAAAAAAACCAAAAAACAAAAAACAGAAAAAGAATAGTAGTGGGATATACTTACAGAAAAAGGCCTAGACTAATATGTTTGGGAAACTCACAGAGGCTGTTATATAAAGCTAATTTCATCTATCATATTATTGTCAAGTATTTGGAATTCCAGCTTTTTCTATCATAAACCATTCTGCTCAAAATAAAATCTCTTATTTTTTTGATATCCAAGCATCAGGATAGTAGATTCTATTTTTGACTATACTAGAAATTTTCTAAATATCACCTCAAGATATCCTAATTTACAAAGGTTTAAGAATTGCTTACTCCTACCAAAATTTGCTAGATTTTAGGTAGTAATTAATCTTGAAAAAGATTAAGGACGATATAATTTTAAAAAGTAAAATGAAGAAAGAGAAAGGGCATTAGAGTTACAAATGTCTATCTCTGCACCCAAATTCACCACATGGTTCAGCAAAATATATGAGGACCTGACTTAAGTTTTTCTATTAATAAAATGAAGGTAATTTTGGCTATACTAGAAGCTTTCTGTGCTAGGGTTTTGGATAATAAAATAATATTCTGATTATAAATCACAAGGCATGTGTCTGCAGGAACCTAACTGACTCTCCTTTTCTGAAACAAATCTAGTTTCACCCTTTATATAGACCCTCAACAAATGATCTCATAAAATTTGTTCTGTTCTGGTTTTTTAAAAAATTGATAAAGTAATGTTTACAAGAACAGTTTGTACCAAAGGCCAGTGGCTTTTAACCTTGTGAGTGTGTGAATTGTGTGAATTCCTAAGGCTTAGGAGAAATGTCTTTGGTCATGGTTGCTATGTGAAAAGTGAACAGTTACACTCTTTATCAGTAAATGCCCTCATACATTTGATGGTTCATTAATGTTATGAAGCCTCCTGTTTATCAGAATAAATTAAATTGGTTCTTTATAATGTCTATCAAACTGGAAGACAGCAAATACATGAACAGCGCACAATTGTTATTTGTTCTGCGTAAGGCCCTAATTTGTCTGATGCTTATAGTGTCTCTGTGTTCTCTTCCACTTTCCAGTCTCTGTCCTCTCTCCTGTCCCCCCAAGCAATGGGCCATGGAACAGAGGATTCCTGTTTACATGGTTTTGCTTCTTAAAATCATCTATGAGGTAAGTATTATTTCAACTTTATGGGGATATGTTAAGTTGAATATCCTTCCAATTGGGTATTCATCATGGATCAAGATGAATGCTTTTAAGATATTAAAAAGTAGGGATGACATGACAGGGAAGCAGAGAGTAGAGGGGACAGGTGTCTATCTGAGGGGATCTCTGTCATCATGGAAATGCTGTCTCTGAGCTATCCACCAGGATAGCCATTGGTCACACCAAACAACTGTTCACTTTATTGTGTTTTTCTAGTTTTGGGTTTGGGGGCCACACCCAATGATGCTGAGGGCCATCCTTGACTCTGTGCTTAGAGGTGACCGCTTTCAGTGCTTGGTGGACATTTATAATGCCAGAGATCAAACTTGGTCAGCTTCATGCAAGGCAAGAGCCTTCCTTCCTTCCTGTACTAGCCCTCTGGCCCAGCCTACACTGCACTTGAGATGAGACTAGTCCAACTAAGAGACTAAACTCTTAACTTGATGCAAATTTTTTGCACTCTTATGTGGTCAGAGGCTGCCATGGTGGGGCAGCAGAGATTTAGAATACTTAGAAAATGGTTGTACCACCATGTGAATACCACATAAAACAATGTATTACTCATGTGTATTATAGGTACACATACTATTTACTATTACAGACATAAATTACATATGAGATATTATTAGAGTTCTTTGCTTCTTTGAACGAAAAAGTAAGGTTTTTGGATTTTATAGTCTATGATAATAAACACATTTGTAAATATTAGAATGTTAAAAAAATCCATGGGGTTTGAGAGTACAGAATTTAAGGCACTTGACTTGCATGTAGTAGACCCCAGTTTGATCCCTTGCAATTGCATATGGTTGTCCAAACCCCAACAAAAGTAATTATTGACTACAGAGCTGAGCCAATAGTGGTACATGTGCACATGATATAGTATATATATTTGTTCTACATATATATCTATATATATTCTCTCCTCCCAAAGACTTCCATACTGCTTGAAAGATAGACATAAAAATCTTAGAATGAGTTCTGGTTATCTCATCAATAGCACTCAGAACAACATTTTTGTTCATTTTTGTTTGGAGGCTAAACCTGGCAATACTCAGGAGTTACTCCTGGCTCTGGACTCAGGAATCACTCCTGATGGAACTCAGGGGACCATATGGGATTCCAGATATTGACCCAATTTGTCACATGCAAGGTAAGTACTATATGCTCTGGCCCCCATTAGAGCAGTATTTGAAAAGCAGCATCCCATTTCAATATCTCAGTAGCCTTGACTATGTAGGGTCCAGATGCCAAGTCAAACTAAAGAACTTGAGACAGTTATATAGAAAAGTCTATCTAGTGTTATTCCTATCAATATACTTACCATTCTGCGTGAGCTTTGTAGAGCAAATGAGGGTGGCAATCTGAAAGCTATCTTTTGTGCTCTCCTTGCTTGGAATAAAGTTGGCAATAGTTCTGGATGCTTGGAGCTCTTTTTCTTCCATCTCTAATTTGGTCCCAGGAAGAGTCAGGTAGAACTTAGCATCTTCCATTTTCTTGTTGTCACCCTGAAAATGAAGCATATTAGGAATGATGGCAATCTCCTACACACAAAGTAAGACAGTAGAATTTCATGCTAGTAAACCTATCAATGGTCACAATTACAATTAATTGGATTAATGGGTTATTCGAGTCTCTGGAAAGAGTCAGATTGTCATATCTTTCAAAACTACAACAAACTATAGAGCAGGTAAGAAAAAAAAGTATCACAACGATTTTCACTATACTTGCTACTGAACTTTTTCTTCTTTTCTTTCTCTATCTTTTTTTGTTTGTTTGTTTGTTTTTGAGCCTACACCCAGTGATGCCTAGGGGTTACTCCTGGCTATGTGCTCAGAAATCGCTCCTGGCTCGGGGGACCATATGGGACGCCAGGAGATCGAACTGTGATCCATCCTAGGTCAGTGCATGCAAGGCAAATGCCCTACTGCTTGTGTCACCACTCCAGCCCCTTTTTTCCATTTTTTTTTTTTTGGTTTTTCGGGCCACACCTGTTAGATGCTCAGGGGTTACTCCTGGCTACGTGCTCAGAAATTGCCCCTGGCTTGGGGGGACCATATGGGACGCCGGGGGATCGAACCATGGTCCTTTCCTTGGCTAGCGCTTGCAAGGCAGACACCTTACCTCTAGCGCCACCTCGCCGGCCCCCTTTTTTCCATTTTTTAGCTTTTCTTTTTCTTTTCTATTTTTTTAAATAACTTTGCTTTATATCATCTTGAAACAAATGCACTATGATCAGTTATGTCAACTATTTTCTTTAAATAAATTTAATTAAAAAGAAGAAAAAATGTATCATGTAAACACACTTCAAAAAATTCCTGGATTATTTAGAAAAACAAAGCCTCCTAAGATTCATTTTAAACTCTAAAATCTTTTTTTAAATTATTTTTATTTAAACACCGTGATTACAAATATGATTGTAGTTGTATGATTACAGTCATGTAAAGAACACCCCCCCTTCACCAGTGCAAAATTTCTACCACTAATTTCCCAGATCTCCCTCCTCCCCACTCCACCACACCTGTACTCGAGACAGGCTTTCTATTTCCCTCATTCATTCACATTGTTTTCAGTGTAGTTATTTCTCTAACTGCACTCATCACTCTATGTAGTGAGCTTCATGTCATGAGCTGAACCTACATGGGAAGATGGGGAATATAAGGATTGGGACTGAGGCAGTAGAAGATTAGAAATGAGCTTTGTAGGGCAGTATCAAGGTCACAATACAAGATGGATATTATGCATATATAAACTATATGCTTACAATACTATCAATAAGAGATCAAGGAGAAAAAACTTTCCAGTGACTGTCCCAACATAAACCAGTGCTAAAACGGCCCGCCCTCCTCCCAAAGCACATTCCAATTAGTGTAGGGAGAAGTAGGGGGAAAGCCTGATGACCCCTATAGAGTCCACCTGGACTGGCGCCCAGGGAAGACCTGGAGTCCAGGGGATAAAGAGGGGGGATGACTGGGGGCCTGGCAAGCATCCCAGCCCACCCCCTGGCTAGAGAGAAGGCCTCTGGCATGGGGACTCCCCAAACCCCATACCTGGCATGAACTGGCCTCCACAATCAAAGGGGAAACTGGAAGCCTGATATCTGCCGCCCTCCTCCCCATGCACCTCCCCCCTGGAGTACGGAGGGAGGAGGGAAGCCTGAGGACCTCTAAGAGTCCACCTGAACTAACTTCTGGCCATCTGAGCTGGCACCCAGGGAAAGCCTGGAGTCAGGGGAAAAAGAGGGGGACGACTGAGGGCCTGCCAAGCCTCCCAGCACTCCCCAGGCTAGGAAGAAGGCCTCCGGCATGGAGGTCTCCCCAAACCCCGTACCTGGCAAGAGCTGGCCTCCAGAATCAAGGGGGAAACCGGAAGCCAGATATCTGCCGGCCCTCCTCTCCATGCACCTCCTCTCTGGAGTACGGAGGGAGGGGGGAAGCCTGATGACCCCTAAGAGTCCACCTGAACCCATTTCTGGCCATCTGAGCTGGCACCCAGGGAAGGCCTGGAGTCAGGGGAAAAAGACAGGGATGGCTGGGGGCCTGTCAAGTCTCTCAGCACTCCTTAGGCTAGGGAGAAGGTCTCCGACATGGGGCTTCCCCAAACCCCATACCTGGCAAGAGCTGGCCTCCAGAATCAAAGGGGAAACCAGAAGCCTGATATCTGCCCACCCTCCTCTGTATGCACCTACCCCCTGGAGTACAAAGGGAGGAGCGAAGCCTGAGGACCCCTAAAAGTCCACCTGAACCCACTTCTGGCCATCTGAGCTGGCACCCAGGGAAGGCCTAGAGTCAGGAGAGAAAGAGGGGAACAGCTGGGGACCTGCCAAGCCTCCCAGCACTCCCCAGGCTAGGGAGACGGCCTCCGGCATGGGGATTCCCCCAACCCAATACCTGACAAGAGCTGGCCTCCAGAAACAAAGAGGAAACCGGGAGCCAGATA
Organism: Suncus etruscus; assembly: GCF_024139225.1. Classification (NCBI taxonomy): domain Eukaryota; kingdom Metazoa; phylum Chordata; class Mammalia; order Eulipotyphla; family Soricidae; genus Suncus; species Suncus etruscus. The sequence continues at coordinate 94,902,326 of NC_064850.1, read as the reverse complement.
TCTGCCTGCCCTCCTCCCTATGCACCTCCCCCCTGGAGTATGGAAGGAGGGGGAAAGCCTGAGGACCCCTAAGAGTCCACATGAACCCACTTCTGGCCATCTGAGCCGGCACCCAGGGAGGGCTGGAGTCCAGAGGAGAAAAAGGGGGATCGCTGTGGGGCCTGCCAAGCCTCCTAGCACTCCCCAGGCTAGGGAGAAAGCCTCCAGCATGGGGTCTCCCCAAACCCCATGCCTGGCAAGATAAACTCTAAAATCTTAGTGAAACTGAAAGTTTCAGAGCACTTGAAAAGTAAAATAGAGACAACAGTATTAGAGAAACAAAGGGCCCCATAGTAGAAGCCATGCCAAATCAGAGTGATGTGAAGCCACATTCTATCACACTCTAACCAAACCCAACAGAGTATCTTATAAAGCAAAAGGCAAGAGGGGCAACTCCTTGGGTAGAGACTGAAAGAATACCACTTGCAGAAGAGAAAGAGATATTCTTCAGATGTCTAAATATTAGTACTTTCACCTTTTCCAGAAAGGGTAAAGAAGTCTGACAACTAATGTGACCATAGCTGCCTTTGTTCCTAAACTTGAAAGGATAAACACATATGGCCATGGATAAGATCCTGATGTTTAGATAAATAAAGCTAAGGGGAGTCTTAGTCACCAACTTCAGGGGAAGTAAGCATTTCCTCAACAATGTCCTGAGTTTTGTTTTCTTAGCATCACCTTATAAACCACCAGGTCATGCCTCCCATCCTGCAGAGTGGTGCCATCTGGGTTCATCAGTTTCACAAAGGCCACCCCAAAGGCTCGCTCGGATTTATCTCTGGCTGAAAAGACAGAAAAAAATTGTTGGAGTTGTACAGAAAGAGATAGGAGGTAAAGGTTCACAGATGATTCCCACTTCACTCTGGGCTTTGATGTTTAATCATGCTATCATCAACACAGAGCAGCAATCACTGAAAAGTCAGTTATTCTGGATGTTACAGGATCCTCCAAGGAACTAGTTCCCAAACTGGAGTCTTCTCAGACCCCCACAAATCTCCTCTTCATACATTTGTAGACTCATGAGAATAGAATTTCTACCAGTATGTGAGTGCTAACACTACCCCCTACCCCCACCCCACACACATTAACTCTGGAACTTCTGGAATAAGTACCTTTCCATTTGTTCCTGGTGAGTTCAGGACTTTATCCCTTCTTCCAGCATTTCTGTTTTGTTTTGTTTTTGTTTTTTTTTTGGGGGGGCCACACCAGCGTTGCTCTGGGGTTACTCCTGGCTGTCTGCTCAGAAATAGCTCCTGGCAGGCACAGGGGACCATATGGGACACCGGGATTCGAACCAACCACCTTTGGTCCTGGATCGGCTGCTTGCAAGGCAAACGCCGCTGTGCTATCTCTCCGGGCCCTCTTCCTGCATTTCTATGTGACCTTCTTCAAGAGTATTTCTGTCACTTCTACCCACCACTTTCCAGATTGTAGCCAGTTTTGTTTTTTTTTTTTAAGTTAGCTCTACGATTCTGCTCTAAAAGCCATTTGTGAGATACTACATTTCTATACTTGTAGGTCAGATTAAGGCCAGTATTTCTAATACTACAAGATTTATAAATGCCATCATCTAGTGTTTCTATTCTTCCTTTCCTTTCAAGATACGGGCACCGGGGCCAGAAGCTATAAACCAGCATGTCCAGTGGGTTTGAGGATTGTCCAACCTTCTGTGGAAGCACAAAACCTCCTTCCTGATTTTTAGATGTTGATCTGAGCTGTGTCTTCTGCTTAGACTACCTGTGGCTGGCCTAATTCATTAACTGTTTTCATGATACATTCTGAGTAGTACATTATATTATTCAATTATAATTTTTGATCTATTCCCTTACTGATGGCCATCATCATCACCAAGACCCACAAAAATATCTTTAATGTTTTCTCCGTAACATGGCTTAGAAATTCTTCATGAGCTGGTGACCATAAACTGCCGAGGTGTTAATCTAGACAAGATGTTTAACTTTCCTACTTCTATATAAATTTGGATACAGAAGTACATTTTATCAGGTTATTGTGATAAACACAAGACAACGTCTAAGTAGGGTTTCATTCATTTCCTGAAACAAACTAAAGTTTGATTAATACTGTCTTAATGTTCTGTAAAATGGTATGAAATTGCTGGTATTTGATTATATTGGCCTCCAACAATGACAATTTTATATAATCTAACCTCTGATATCATGATTCATCCCTTTCAAGTTGACTTGGTGGTTTTCAAATACCTTTCTCCTTGGTTCTCTTTATTAGGGTGACTTTACCTTCGAGTTGCAGCAAGGATATAGGGAATAATGTGCATAACCCTCACATATTAGGTACGATGCTATGTTGTTTACTTGGCTCTACAGCATTTTATAGTTTTGAACTTATTTGCTTCTTTTCATGGTTATTTTCTTAACTAGACTACAGAAAGACTTTAAATCTGTGACAGTGCCTGACTTAAGGCTGTGAGCCCTGGGCTATGAGCCCTGGAACTAGCCTGCACTTGGGCTATATAATATTCAATACATTCAATTTGGCAAAAAGGACTGTGTCAAGGCCACACCAAATCATGCTCAGTTGCCAGGATCTGAACCATTTTTAAAGCCTCAGACCCAGAACTACTTTTTTATTTGGGGGGGGGGGGGGCAACACCCAGGAACCCAGCAGCTCTCAGGGTTTACTCTTGTCTCTGTGCTCAGAAATTGCTCTGGGGAGTGATAGCACAGCAGTAGGGAGCTTTTCTTGCACACACCTGACCTGGAACTGACCTGGGTTTGATCCCTGGCTTCTCATATGATCCCTTGAGCCTGCCAGGAGCAATTTCTGAGCACAGAGCCAGGAGTAACCCCTGAGTGCCACCAGGTGTGGCCTGAAACAAAACAAAAATAATAAACAAAAGAAATTGCTCCTGGCAGACTCAGGGATCACATGGGATGCTGAAGATTGAATCCAGGTTAGCCACATGCAAGGCAAAATACCCTATTGCTATACTATCACTCCAGCCTCCAGAAGAACTACATTTTTTTTAATATGGAAGCTTCACAAATTTGCATGTCATCCTTGCGCAGGGGCCATGCTAATCTTCTCCATATCGTTCCAATTTTTGTATATGTGCTGCCGAAGTGAGCACAAGAACTACATTTTTATGCATATAAAAAGAGAATTCAAATTCAGTAGGGGCCAGAGAGATAGTACAGGGGTAATGGTATTTGCCATATACATAGACAACCTTGATTGGAACCCCAGTCCCCTATATGATCCTCTGAGCACTGAAGAAACCCCTTAGCTAGGAATTACTCCTGAGCAACACTAGGTGTGACCCCAAAATAAAGCAAATAAACAAAAACAACCAAGAAGCAAAAAATAAGTTTAAGTTTTGAGATCAATTTTGGACCCATTTAAATTTCTTGGGGCCAGAACAATAGCACAGTGGGTAGGGCATTTGCCTTGCACAAGGTCAACCTGAGTTTCCCCAGCATCCCATATTTCCTAACAGGAGTGATTTCTGAGCTCAGAGCCAGGAGTAACCCATGAACACTGCTGGGTGTGACCCAAAACCAAAAAGAAAAATATTTTTTTTCCTCTTTTCACATATTTTGGGTCACACTCGGCAGCGTTCAGGGGTTACTCCTGGCTCTATGCTCAGAAATCACCCCTGGCAGGCACAGGGGACCAGAAGGGATGCCGGGTCCTTCTGCATGAAAGGCAAATGCCTTACCTCCATGCTATCTCTCAGGCCCCTCTTTTCACATTTTAGAGCAGCACCTTGTGAAGTGTATTCTAAGACTCAGTCTAATCATTAATAAAAAAGCTACTAATTTTGAGAGGCAACAAATCATTAAAAAGGATTCTCGCTGCAAAATTCAGTAATAAGCATCAAACATAAAAATGTATCTAAAAGAGGAATGGATAGACACATTTCTGTACCCTATTTGATTGACTGTTGACACTTCTTATGTCAGAGATTCTACTAGCCCTTATAGAACTGCAGTATGCAAAATAAATGTTCTGGGACAATTCTGATACAGGAAGACAAACACAATTCTTGCAAACCCAGAAAAAATCCATTTCTCTAATATCCGAGTACCTATGCATCTAGCAAATAAAAATATTAAGCACCTAATTTCCAAGTACATTGGTCTCCAAATGCATGTCACAGACCCCCTAATACTCACATTCCTGAGATGACCTATGTCGGAAGGTAAATCTTATATGGCAACGAGTGACTTCTTCTATAGCAATGGACACCTGCAAAACCATAATTAATAATGCACATTACATATAAAGGTACTTATAATCCACTCATTTTATAGAAATACTCATTTTTAGATATCTTATCACAGAACTAGTTCTAGTAGTGTGATGTCTGACATAATTTCACTCAAGAGAGAGTTAGCTATTTGCAAAGATTGTCATGAGATCTTTGTTTCTAATCAAATCCTCTAGTATTTTCTCAAGCATGAAACAGGAACTATTTCAGAGGGAAGAATCAGAACTTTGGGATCCACAGGTATACACCGATATAGCAATAATTAGAGTCTATAACAGAAGGTAATAGAAAGAAAAGATAAAATAGTGGGGTAAGAAAGATTTTATATAATATCTTAACTTTACACATTATGCTTATACATAATACAGAAGGCACAGTAAATGGAAGTGTTGAATAACAAAGAGCAGAAACTTTGTGGTGAATAATTAGATGAAGCATAGCATGTTCTCCAACATCAACATCATTGACTCCACCCTCATTCCTTAATGGTAAGAATGTCAACTGGTCCATCCTTTTAGGAAAACAGTAATACTAGGAGGTGAGTTTCCAGTTGACCCAGCAACTATATTTCTTGGAATATACCCAAGGGCTGAAAATAATAACATAAGAAGAAATGGCATCTGCACTCCTATGTTCATAGCAGCACTATTCACAATAGCCAAAATCTGGAAACCACCCAAGTGGTTTCCATCTAAGAACAGATGAATGGATAAAGAAGACAAAGTACATATTCACAATAAAATATTATAAGAAAAGATAGAATCACGTAATTTGCTGCTATGTGGAATCTGGAGAATATCATGCTGAGTGTAGCCAGTGGAAGAAGATAGCTAGAATGATCTCTCTCATAAGTGGAAAATATGGAAACATAATAGGGGAATAATAAATTCCCAAAGGAAATATATATAAAGTACATGAAAACAAATCTTCAGGAGGAAGCCTGCCATGAAAGGAGCAGGTATGGTGGGGAACAGGGTGTATTTCCCCCTACACACACACACACACACACACACACACACACACACACACACACACACACACAATGTGCACACACACAAAATGTGCACACACACACACACACACACAAAATGTGCCTGTCACAGAAGCAGGCTCATGGGTAGGACAGAAAAGATATCGTTGGATTTAAGTGGACTGGTGAATGAATTAGTATTAGAACATTTTAGTCTTGAAACACAATCATGAATAACTGTAATTCACAGTGACTAAATAAAATTATAAAACAAATAAACACAGTGATTTTAAAAATCCTGACCAACACTGAACCAAACTGTTGATAACCTGTTTTTATTATCTACCATTTTGCTTATGGTAACAATTTCAAAGAACCCATCTGCAATGTCACTGAAGACTTACTGTCATAGGCAAGTATCTAAACACACTTCTGAAGAACTTTATAATGCCTCAAAAGAAAGTTTTAAAACATTAAATATTTGCATATACAGCATAAATTCAAAGATATGCATTATATAAATATGTGGCAGAAATGATTATTTCTGAATTGAGATATTAGTAAAAATGTTCTTTTTATAAATTTAGTCTCCAGGAAATTAGTTATTCATGACTGAGTTTCAAGGACAGAATATTTTAAAACTAGTCTCTACCAGTGTCCTCCTCACTCCATTGATGCCCACCTCCCCACACACATCAGTATATATTTTTAATTATTTTTATTAATATAGTTATATAAGCACCATGATTACAAACATATTTATAGTTGGGTTTCAGTCATAAAACAGTAGCCCCCCACTTCACCAATGCAACCTTCCCACCACCAATGCCTCCATCTCATACAGTTAGAGAAATAACTACACCAATAGCTACCATGATAATGGTAATCAGTATATATTTTTTTAAACTTTTCTATAGTACTCACAAGACCTGGACAAACAGACAGAGCTGATGGGGCCTAAGATTCAGAAAAACAGACTCCCCATCTAGCTTCAGGAGCTGAGCAATTCTAGGATTTGGGAATATCACTGAATCTTTGAGTCTTAGTGACAGGAAGAAAAAGAAAGTGGGGTGACACTGATGAGTGAGCCGCAAAGGTGAGTGTGAGGTGCATATGACATGACTAATCCAAATCTCTTTGAAATGTGCAATACACACACATAGTTCAACTAAAAAGACACTCAGGAAACTTGATTAGAGGCCAGAAGGAAAAAAAAATGTTAGGCAACTACTTGCAGAGTGTGAAAATTTCCATTTGTTTTCAGAAAATTTTGGCAGCCTAGGATGTCATTACAATTCCAAATTCTCTATTTCAATTTCTACACATTTAAGAATAAAAATGCGATTTTAAGAATTCTGTGCCTGAGGGCTCGAAAAAGAGTACAGTGGGTAGGGCTCTTGCATTGCATGCACCCAACCCAAGTTTTATCCCTGGTATCAATTATGGCCCCTCAAACTCACCCAGATGAAGAGAAAAATAACAATAGTTATTAATAATAATAATAGTAATTCTGATTTATGGGTTGAAGAAAGAGATAGAGAGAAGGAATAGAAAGGGAGAGAGGAGAGAGAAGAAGAAGAGAAAGAGAGAGAGAGAAAAAAGAGAGAGAGTTCAATGGGCTGGGATACAAGCATTATAAACAGGAGACCCAGATTCAATCCCTAGCACTGCAGAGTCATCACCCCTCCAACCAGCAGAAGTAATACCTCAAGCATGGAGTAGCCACAGCCAAAAAAGAACTGAATTTTGGGCCAAAAAAAGGGTACAGTTGATATGGTATTGTCTTGCCTGCAGCTGAAAGCAAGTTCAGTCCCTGGCACCACCTATGTTCCTTTGAGCACTTCCAGAAGCACAGAACAAGAGCAAGTCATGAGCATGGCTGAGTTTGGCCAAAGCTCCATCCGAAAAAAAAGATTTCTGAAATTAATAAAGATAAAATGTTCTTATATATAATTATATTTCTATTACACATATAGGCAACCCTATCTAAAATATCAGAAATGGATAAAAAAAAAAGAAACATTTGAGTAGATTAAGTATCTGACAGGGTTGTAAATGAAATGCTCTCACCTTAACAGTCTCGTACCAACAGGGCTGCTTGACTTGATAATAGACTACTGACTTGTACTCAGAGATGCCTTCATATCCAGCACCAGGATGAATTGCTTTCTTTGGATGAAAAAGAAAAAATTAGAAAGGGACAATATCTCAAAGATATTTTAAATATAGGTGGGTCTCCTACAGTCCACAGCCAATGTATTCTTTAAACTGCTGATTACATTGTTGGGCAAGAGCATGGTATGTACAGAGGAACTCTTGAGTTCATCAAGTTGCATACCTAACTTGAGGGTCTGCATATACACAGGTAAGAGTCACCAAGGAATCCAATACAATGTTGACACTCATTGGATAACTTTGATCTTCTCTTCTACCCCCAAGACTCTTTCTTTTTGCTCTGGAAAAAGTGACCTCATGAGGGTGGCTGTGAGCCCTGGTTCAGGTGTAGATATAATGCTAGGTAAGCCAAAGACTGCAATATTCTCGGGGAAGTGGTGGGATTCTGTATACAGATCCTCAATCACCTAAGGCCCTCAATGAATTAAATAAATCAATTTTTTAAAATTTTTATTTGATTTTTATTTATTTATTTATTTTGTATTTTGGGTCACACCCGGTGATGCTCATAGCCAGGGATTACTCCTGGCTATGTGCTCAGAAATCACTCCTGATTCAGGGGACCGTTCCGGATTGGCCACATGCAAGGCAAATGCCACCCCTGAGCTACAGCTCCGGCCCCAAGTATTGGATTTTTAGATTCCACAGCATGTATGGAAGGCTCAAAGAAGATGAACCATGTTCAGCTGAGACCAGTCCCTACTGTGCCCACCTTCCACCTTTCCAATGTCAGAATCAATACTGACTTCTTGGAAAAGTATCTCAGAGATAGATCAAAGGCCTGTATGTCTGAGGCACTGATTTTGATCCCTAGATCCCTAGCACCAAATTCAGGGATCAAAGCTGGTGACACAAAAGGACTGACTTGTCTATGATGATTGTTGGGACAATCAGAGTAACTCTGGACTAGAAACAGAATATGTGGATCCAATCCTAGCCCCTCCATTTACTCCTGAGATTCCCTGAGCAAATAAATATCCTTTCTGAGTTGAGTTTTCAGATAGCAAACCCAAAGAGCAGCTGTGACAACTTTGCTGACACAGGTCTCTACTGATTTCACAGCTAAAATGGACAGGTATCCTCTGTTATTCCTTAGCTAAAAGAAATGTGCTATGCAATGTATCCAGGCATGCAGCTACCTTCTTTTGAAACAAAGGAATTTACCAGGTCTGAGAAGCAAAACAAATTGAAAATAATAAGGTACCTCTGCTTACACATGCAGTCAGTCATCAAGGGCCTAAGTTTCTTCTTTAGCAACAAAAGTAAGAAACTAGAGTCCAGAGCAATAGCACAGGAAGTAGAGTGCTTGCCTTGCACATAGCCAACCTGAGTTCAATCCCTGGCATTCCAGATAGTTCCCAGAGCCAGGAGTAAGGCCCAAGCACTGCTGGGTATAGCCCCAAAATGAAACAAAAAAAGAAACAAGACACTAAGTGGGCTTATTTAAAAAACTGGTAAATACACTTCACAAAAAACCATAACAGACTTCATGTTTTTTCCCTTAAGAGAAAGCAAATGCACCAGAATGTTTGTGTAAGTAATGACCGGGGGCAGGAGTCCTTTGTCATTAAGAGAAAGAAGTGAAGACAGCAGGGATTGTGGCTGACACCACGTACTTCCTGGAGCTTGCCCTCCTCATCATGCACAGACATGGTCACCTCCACATTCTTTGGAGTCTTCTTTTTCCCTTTGTCAAACTCCCCATGGATTAGGGTAACATAAATATCATTACGAACATCTCCTGCAAAACAGACAACCCAAACTGTGAGCAATGCTGGTTTGTAATTTTTTTAATTTTAGGATAGAATAAATATATGAAAGAATAAGCAAGAAGCTAAAAAAGAGAGCTTAAAGGGCTGAAGCACATACTTTGCATGCATGAGGCCCAAATTTAGTCTCTAGTACCACTTGGGAATAATCCCTGAGTACCATAGAATATGGCACAAAAAGAAAAAGGGAGATACATAAAATAGCAAGTGTTTTCAAATAAATTATCCATACTCTCTATATTTACTATATATGTGTGTATTTACATTTATATGAGTAATTCTCTGAAGTTTACCTCACCTTTCCAATTCATAAGGTGTTCTTGACGTACATTATAAAAATTGACTTTTCAATAGTTATCTATTTTTCTATTAATCTCTATTTTTAATAATAAGCATGTGATATTTTAATAAATTTTCTTTGTTTTCTTTTTGGATCACACCAGATTGTGCTTAGGGGGTCATTCATGACAGGGCTTGGGATCCCTGGTGGTGCCAAGGATGGAACCCGTGTCAGTTACATGCAAGGGAAGCCATCTTACCCACTGTACTATCTCGTGGGACCCATATTTTAATAATTATAGTAGCAGATTCTTTTCCCAATAGTGCTTTATAAAGTGTGATATGTTTTCACGTCTGAAAATAGTGAAGGCTGTTATTAACTGAATGTTTGATGCTAGACTACTATCCAGTGAATTTTATATGAATCAACTTTTAATCATAGAGTAACCTAAGATAGATACTGTTTTTGAAAGTCTATAAAATTCTTTGCATTCATTTAATCTACTTAATTTTTTTCCAATATCAAATTTATTTGTTTACTATATTACTTGTGAATCAGAAAATAAAAATATATGGTTTAAGGGCCAGAGCAGCGGTGCAGCAGTAGGGTGTTTGCCTTACACTTGGCTAACCTAGGAATGGACTGCAGTTCCATCCTCTGGTGACCCATATAGTCCCCCTAGCCAGGAGCGATTTCTGAGCACATAGTCAAGAGTAACCCCTGAGTATAACCAGGTGTGGCCCAAAAACAAAACAAACAAAAAATACAATTAAAAAATTTAGGAGGGCCAGAGGCAAGTAGGTTACTCATCTGGCATGTGGCCTATCCGGGTTCAATTCTGACATCCCACATTGTCCTCCAAGCATTACCAAGAGTAATTACAGAATGCAGAGGTAATAGTAAGCCCTGAACAACACAGGTCTGGCCCCCAAACAAAAACCAAAAAAAAAAAAAAAAAATAAGATTAGAGCCTGGCCCTGTAACTCTATTCAGAAAGAATATTGTTGCTCCATTAGTGTCCACTGCAACACTATTCTCAATGGCCAAAACTGGAAACAATGCAAATGTCCAAAAACAGAATAAAAAAGCTATAGTATTGTGCAAAATGGGATACTACTTATCTGTAAGATAAGACAAAAATAAGGAAATTGGGGCCTGGAGAGATAGCACAGCGGTGTTTGCCTTGCAAGCAGCTGATCCAGGACCAAAGGTGGTTGGTTCGAATCCCGGTGTCCCATATGGTCCCCCGTGCCTGCCAGGAGCTATTTCTGAGCAGACAGCCAGGAGTAACCCCTGAGCACCGCCGGCTGTGGCCCAAAAACCAAAAACCAAAAAAAAAAAAAAAAAAAAAAGGAAATTGCTGCTATGTGGATGACTCTAAAAGACTATCATACTAAGGGAGGTCATTTAAAGAAAAGAGACACAAAATGATTTTCTCCACATATGGGATATAAAGAAGCATAGTCAAGAAATAAATCCCAAAGGCAACAAAATGAGAACAAGTATTCAGTATGAAGCTTATCATTATAGGGGAACAGGAGAGACAATAAGTGAGACATACTGCACAATGATGAAGGGAAGTAGACACACTGGTGAAGGTGTAGGGCTGACGTTTTTTTTTTCCCCTCAGTTTTTGGGCCACACCCATCTGTGCTGAGAGCTTACTACTGGTTCTTTACTCCAAGCAGTGCACTGGGGACCATGCCATTCTGGGGGATTGAACCCAGGAGAGCTGCATGCAGCATCCACTGCATTCTCTCCAGCTCTGGTGCTAAAACATTTTATGCACAAAACCCTACTATTTGCTATATTATAAATCATGGTACCTAATGCAAAATTAATTTTTTTACTACAAAAGACAGTGCTCAGAGCTTATTTCTGGTATGTGTTCAGAGGTCACTACTGGTGGGGCTTGGGGGATCACAAGAGTTGCAGGGTACCAAGTCTGGGTCAAACACATACAAGGCAAGTGCCTTACATATTGTACTATTTATATAACTCCAAAATGAATTTTTAAAAAATGCTATGCCAAAACAGAGCTGCTTAACAACAAACTAGGGCTTGGGAGATACATCAAAGTGCTGGAACACATGGCTATATATGCACAGGCCTCAAGTTCAATATTAAACACCACATGAGCTCCAAAGTATTAGCAGATGGCCTCAGTGACCATACTAACACAATATGCAGGAGTATCCTACAGTCTACTCAATCCTGCTGAAGTGGTCCAGCACCACTGAGCAGTCTGCAGTGAATCCCTCAATCCCAAAGTTAATAAAAAATTTTTTTTTCTAATTTGGGTTGCATGTGACCCAAATGACTGGAGAAGGATGTGTTTGGGGGAAGGGGAGGAATTTATTAAATTAAACTTCTAAATATGTAGGCCCTATTGTAAATGTCAAATATGTTTGGAGGTAGAAAGACAGTACAGACAAGGGAAGGCACTTGTCTTGCATAAGCTAAGCTTAGATGTATAAGACAACAAGGGAGAAATTCCAAGGGAGGAATCTGAGTAAGAAATAATCAATTAGGGGGGCCAGAGAGATAGCACAGCAGTGTGGTGTTTGCCTTGCATGCAGCCGACCCAGGACAGACCTGGGTTCAATTCCTGGCATCCCATATGGTCCCCCAGCCTGTCAGGAGCAATTTCTGAGCACAAAGCCAGGAGTAACCCCTGAGCACCGCCTGATGTGCACCCCCCCACACACAAAAAGAATCAATTAAAAAAATTAAATCTTGGTGGGTTTTGTTTTGTTGTTTTTATGGGACACACCCAGCAGTACGCACTCCAGTATCTGAATAAGCCAATTTTAAAGACTGAATACTGATGGAAAGAGAACCCAATGACACAACCAATGATAGAGAATGTTGCTGAATGTATGAGGAGGAAGTTCATATGGGTTTGGGGGCTAGGGATTTATGGATTTAAAGGCAGAAATGCAAAAAAGCCCAGTGAGTGGATGAGATCACTAAAGTTAAAAAATATGAAAAGGAAAGAAAATTTGTTGTGGATTAAACTGACTCCCTTTATTTCTTTGTTGAGGCTGCAGAGATAGAACAGTAGGTAGGGAGCTTGCCTTGTAGGCAGCTTACCTAGGTTCAATCCCTGGCAAACCATATGGTACCTTGAGCAGTGCCAGGAGTAATTTCTGAATGCAGAGTCAGGAGTAACCTAATGATTACCATATTTCCCAATCATGGCAAGGAGTAATTCCTGTATGCAGAGTCAGGACTAAACCCTGAGCATTGCCAGTCATGGAACAAAACCAAAACGAAACAAAAGAAAAATGAAAGGGAGGGAGGAGAGGGGAGGGAGGGAAGGGAAGGGGACTCTGTTGACTTTTCTTAATGTGACTATGTTAGGAAGAGGTTTTTTATATAGTAATGAAGGTAAATGAGGCTACACAATGGGTCCCACTTGGCAATATTACTGGTGGTTTCACGAGACACCATGATAAAATGCACAGAGAAGGGCCACCTACTAGCTAAGCAGAGAAGCCTCAGAAGACACCAGTCCTGCCAATGCTTTGATCTTGAACTTCCAGTCTACAGACCTGTGAGAAAATCAATGTCTGTTGTTTAAGTCCATGGTATTTTGCTATAGCAGTCCTAGTAAAGCAATATAGAATCTTAGGATCAAACAGTTAAGAGTTCCAAAATTTAAAGAAAAAGTAAGGGTCAGAGAGATGGTTCAACAGGCTGGTGTTTGAGTCAGTTTGACTCCCAGAATCACAAGGTCCTTGAGTACAACCAGTGATTCCATAACACAGCCAAGATTAAGTCCTGAGCATTCCTGGATGTGGCCCCAAAACAAAAAATACAAAAGCAAACAAAAAAGTAAAAGTGATTAGTGTTAGATCACTGATAATAGGAAAACTTTTCAAGTTAGTTGGTGATCAATGATTCAATTTGTCAAGGGTCAGAAGTAATTACTAGGCTAAAAATATCCATTGGATTTAATGACCCGGTTGCTTTGGCGATTCTTTGGAAGAGCAGCTGGAGGTGGAGAGGTATGTTGGAAAGAAGAAAAGTTTTTATAATTTGGTGCAAAGATGAAAGCAGAGAATAAGAACGCTGTAGCTAGAAGAGAAAAGTGGGTGAGAGAAGAAGATATGCCTGAAGCTTATTTAATGACTGATGGTAAAGCATTACATAGTAAAGGGTTTTGGTCTGGATCTGTATTTCTCTTATCTGACTGATCACCAGTATTGCCTAAATGTGCAAAATGTTTTCATTCTTGTCACCACCGGTATGGGAACAAGAGCACAGCTGAAACTAAAGCAAATGACAGTGTCAATTGTATGGAGCTGAGCACAAAAGCTCCTAGCTGAGGAAGTTTATAGGCTCCTGGCCTGGAGCCTATAAACTAGTTATGTCATCATGACCAAAGGTACATGCAGATGAAGCCCTTTGTTTCTCTGCACCTCTGAAGAATTTATAATATCATTAGATCTAGGAAGTGGATGACCTAGAAAAACATTTCTTATTTTATTTATATTTTTTGACCATACCTGGTGGTGCTCAGGGTTTACTCCTGGCAGTCTTGAGGGGCCATACGAGATGTCAGAGATCTAATGCAGGTTGGACACATGCAAGGCAAATGTTCTACCCACTGGAATACCACTCTGGCCCTCCTGGGAAGCATTTCTGAAGGGTGTGTACAGGACAGAGAATGAACAAAAGCTTTGTTCTCATTTAAAAGAGCTTGCTTATGTTTGTGCTCCTGGGAGCTATAGTGACAATGCCAACATCTCCTGCTGCCTTGGTGCCACTGCAGATGACTCCCTGCCATGCAGTACCATAGCCCACTAGACACCAGGCAAATGACAAGACTGTGGGTCCACGTTGTCTCAACTGTCCTGTTAGGAGTAGCTGTGGCACAGAAAGATTCCCTAGAGGAAGCAGAACAGGTGACTACAGGAAAGTACTTACCTGGAAGTATTATTTCAGGGAAGCCCATTTTTCGAGCTATCGCTGTTGATCTATCCACCAAATGTGAAAAGTTCTTCTGAACCTGTGTGAGGTCACCTGGCAAGAGCTTCAAGGACACCCAAAGCCCTTAAAAGAAATAAAAGATGGGGGGAAGGGGAAAAAAGAAAAAAAAAGAAATAAAAAATGGAACCATGAGTCCTCTGAGTACCAACATTCTAGATACACATAGCACACTGAAAAACTGATATGCCTGCATTGATCCACAGGTTTCATTAAAAAGATTAAATTCTCCCTACTCCTCTTATGACTTTAATGACACTTCAATTAAAATTACAATATGGCAGAATGGTAATATTCTCATAGGAATTATCAACTTATTTATTTATTTATTTATTCAGGTTTTGGGGTCACATCTGGTGGTGCTAAGGGGTTATTTCTGGTTCTGATAGGCTCAGGGGACCATATAAGATGTTGGGGACCAAACTCACGTTGGCTGTGTGCAAGGCTAACACTTTACCTACTGTACTACTGCCCCAGCCTCTTGAACTTATCAAGTTATACCCACTAGAAATAAAAGTTCTTCACAAATTAAAGAGGCATAAATCAACAATTCACAAGAAAGCACAGAAGTTACAAACATATATACATACACATATATATTTGACAAAACAAAATGATAAAAATATGTACATTATTACCTTATTATATAAAGAACTCAAAAACTGGAGGGTTAGAAATACAGTATGGGGATCAAGGATCATCATGCCTTGCTTGTCGTAGACCCCTATTCAATCCCCATTACAACCTCCCTACCCCCAGAAGTGATACCTGAGCACAAAGCTAAGAGTAACCCCTGAGCACTGCCAGGTATGGCCCCCAAACCAAAATAAACCAATAAAAAATATCATAAACACATAAAGGCTAGGTCCAAAATATTTTAAAATACTAGTTTGCAAAGCAGATGCAGGCATAGATGCAATCAGTGTGTGTTGTTTACAACTTACAACTTGATTCTACTCAAAACAAAGATCATCTCTGGTTTCTTGATATCTTTTTGTTTACAACTTGGTTTTATCCAAAACAGAGATTTTCTTAACTTAGCAACTATCAAGCAAACCTAGGCAGGACTGGCTTAGAATAGGACTTCTGTCCTTACTCCTCTGCCCAAGGGTGGTCTCTGTACTCAATGAAAAGTCTGGCAAGCAGCTCCCTCTCTAGCCTTGAGGAGACAGACTGTTACTCTGTCACACACATTTCACTGTCAGCTTTGTTTTGATTTTTTTCCTGCTGTGATCCTTGCTCCAGATTTGCTTTCCCTGGGTGAAAATATGAAGTTTGGGGCCATTATAGGTGACCACTGGTAAAAATATATGGAATATAATTTGGCAATAGATTTCTAAGATTAATACTGCTCCTATTATTTGACCCAGATATCATTCTTTTGAAAATTTTATTTTGGTGGTAGTACTAAATATGGAAAAATCTTCACACACACAAAAACAAACATGAATCAAAGCAGAAATGTTTATGTTTAATAATAATAAAAATTAAAAAGTACTTAAGTATTTATTACCTAAAAGATTTCATTTTCTTATATCCAAACAATAAAATACTATGCAGCCACAAAAACTTATGTGAAGATAAAAACGCTTTAAAATTATCCAATTTAGGGGCTGGAACAGTTTCACAAGCAGTAAGGGGTCTGTCTGCCTTGCATGTGCTAACCTAGGACAGACTGTGGTTCTATCCCCCCAGCATCTCATATGGTCCCCCAAGCCAGGAGCGATTTCTGAGCACATAGCTAGGAGTAACCCCTGAGCATTACCGGGTGTGGCCAAAAAAGAAACAAAAAATATCGAATTTATGAAAGGAAAATTCTGTTAAATTTTAACAAAAAATAAATGATACATTAACCTATTTAGTATAAAGGTTTTCTTCTTTAACTGAAATCATTCTTTAATAAAGAACAGAAACATATTTAGTTCTTTGTTTTCTGTTTTTTTTTAATGAGTTCTCACTCTTTTCCCCACTCGTAATAACTGCATGCATGGAAAACTAAATGTGTTGAAAATAAGATTTCCTTATTCCCTCCCTTCCTTTGGTGATGAAGGAAAAAAAACTCAGTATCTCAAAATGCAATTTCAATAAGCAGAAATTTGCCAATAGAATAAAATGTTTAAGATTAATACTGATGAGGGCCGGAGCGACAGGATATCAGTTAGGCCTTTGCCTTGTGAATGGCTAACACAGGATGGACACCGGTTCGAATTCCCATATGGTCCCACATACCTGCTAGGAGTGACTTCTGAGTGCCACTGGGTGTGACCCAAACCCCCCCCCAAAGATTAATATTGTTCGCACTTCAGTTTAAGGATCACATGTAAGGATCTCATACATATGAGTGTGAAAAAGATCCAAAAATCCCTGGCTCATAAGTGCTATCAGTAACCACATAGCCTGATGCACAGACTCCAGTTTTCCCTCCTATAATTTTGTCCATTACACAGAATTTGTGAAAAGTTTAGATAATTAAACTATTATTTTGTATCAATAATACTAATCTGTATTACTTTGGTTTTCTTCCTCTTAATTTTAGATAAACATATTCAAAGAGTAGAATATAATGATCCCTGAATCTGTTTTTCTCTATGTATCAGCATTGGGTTTGTAGGACAGACAAAAATAAGGAAATGCTCATGCAATAGATAAGAAACTGTTCTAAAGAATTTAGAAAATACAGGAGGAGGGTGGTAAAAAAAAAAAAAAGAATTTAGAAAATACAGCTGTGATGGTATTCAGTGCTAGGTGCATGCTCGAAGCTGCCACTCCTCAATGCCTCCAGCAGGAAGCTGAGATGGGAAGAAGCCGAAACGGTCAGCATCATACAGAAAGATCCTGAAAGGGCAGGAGTCCCACATCTATTACTGACTGCCATTTTCACCCTTGTCTCCTCAGCCACATACCTTGTCCTTTGTGATTCACTTCCTTTGCCGCTATGACTTTATTCAAGACAGATGTGAGTGGCTCATTTTCCCCAATCACATGGGATGTTATCAGTGGTGACATGATTAGCTGTCTCTGCCGAATATAGGTTTCCATTGCAATTCTGTGAAAGACAAAACAGGAGAGATAAGGAAAAAAGAGAAAGTGTCCTTAGCAAGGCCTCAGATAGTGGTGGGCCCTAAGGGGAAAACTGAAATATAAGCATTACACATCTTACTCTCCCTCTCCCCTCTCTCTTTTCTTTTCCCCTCCCTCTCTCTCTCCTGTTTCTTTCTCCTCTCTCTCCCTCCTCTCCCCCCTCTTCCTTCTCCCCCTTTTTGGACACAATGGCAGTTTGCTACTAGTTTAGGGAGCATATGTGGTGCTGGAGATTGAACCCAAGTCACCAGTGTGAAAGGCAAGTGCCCATCAACTTGCCATGTCCTCTAGCTGGATCTTTATCTTAAAGATTTCATCTGACTTGGGCTCAAAAGAAGAAACAATACTAGTGGTCAAAAGTTTAACCAGAAACCAGAAACAATTTTAGTTGTTCTTTTTTTGTGAAGGGGGCACACCCAATGATGCTCAGGGGTGAAATGCTTACTCCTGAAATGCTCATGTGATAAAAAAAGAAACTGTTCCAAAGAATTTAGAAAACACAGCTTTGCATTCAGAAATAGCTCCTGGCAGGCTCTCGGAGACCATATGGGATGCTGGGAATTGAAGCCAAGTCCCTCATGTGCAAGGCAAATGCCCTATCGCTGTGCTATTGCTCTGGCCCCCAAAAGCAACTCTTGATGTCATCTCTAGTAGGTAGCTCAGGTTTCAGATACATGATCAAAGGACCGAGGCAAGGGGCAGGACACCTTTATACAATTCCTCTTTCACTTGATACTGAACTCTGACAGTTCCCTCCTGGCCTCAGTTTACTCCTGATTCAGAGGATGTGCTTGGACCATAGGCTAATGATGGCCTCCTTCTGACACTCTGTATAAGAGCAGTAAGTACGCAGCAGTGTTTGGAGGACACCCTTAGATTCCCATCTGATGGCAATCAACATTGTACCAGGACTGTACCAGGCAACTGGCTTCACTTTAAGGATCATATATGACTGAATGTGAGCAAAGATCACTGAATAGCACAGCTTGATGCAGTGCCATAGACTCCAGTCTTTCCTCTGTGATTTTGCCCACTACACAGGACTTTGAATGTGGCCAATGAGTGAGAGCTGGAGCAGATGTTAAAAAAGGAGTTTGTTCTCAAAGGATATCAAAGGTAAAACAAACATATAAATACATACTTGAGATATCTTCCATATCTGTATGTGTTCTTTTATCTATATTTACCATTAAATCATTTATGGAACAGAACATTTATGACTATGAGCATTATCTCTATTTTTATATATGTAGATATATTTTATATAACTTTCATAATCATGAATGCTTCTTTCACATACACATCTGATTAAGTATATGATATACATATCTAATTGCAATATGTAATATTAAAGAATATATAAAAGAATGTCATACATGACCACTTAGAAACACATACCTAAGTATATTTATATCTATTGATGTGAATAAATTTTATGAATTTAATATTTCACTGATTATATTGGATTAACATTGGCTTCTTTAATTTTTCAATATAGTAACATTAAATCTAACACCCTCATCAATATTCTTACTTAAATATATACATATGTAAAACATATGAGTGCATATAATTATACTGAGAGCAAAATGCAAATTTGAAAATTTCTCAAAATTCGTATCAACATTTTTGGGGGGCCACACCCAGCAGCATTCAGGAGTTACTTCTGGCTCTGTGCTCAGAAAATATTATTGGCAGGCTTAGGGGACCATATGGGGTGCCAGGGATCAAACCTAAGTCAGCCACAGGCAATGCAAATGCCCTACCCACTATGATATCACCCCAGTTCCATAAATTAGTTTCAATATTAAGCATTATTTAGATTAGCATATTATTGGAGGCCCAATATGTAAATGGAAGAATGAGTTAAATAGCCTCTAAATTAATGAATAAAATTTTATTAGCATAAGCTATAGATAATGAATGCCCATATTTAAAAACTGATAACAAGATGTTTTATTAAAAACCAAAATATTAAAAATTTCACATTTTAGGGGCTGAAGTAATAGCACAGTAGTAGGGTGTTTGCCTTGCATGTGGCCAACCAGGAGGGACCCAAGTTTGGTTCCCAGTATCCCACATGGTTCCCCAAGACTGACAGGAGCGATTTCTGAGCACAGAGCTAGGAGTGACCTCTGAGCCCTGCCAGGTGTGACCCAAACACCTAAAAATAAATAAATAAATGTTTAAAATTTTTTTACAGTTTAAGTATAATATCTTGTAGAAAAATAGGAAAACTAAGAGTGACAATAACAACCTACTCACGTTAACAGAAATAATCACAGCTGAATAAAAGTGTATGCTTTTAAATATCTAGAACTGAAATCTTTCAGTGCACTATAACAATTGAGACTGTAATATCTGATTTTATTAACTAAGATTTATCTCTCCTGAATATCTTAGACATTTTAAAAACTAGGTTAAGACAAAAACTAAGTTAAATTCATAGTTTAAATGGTATCTCGTTAATTCACAATATATTTATAAGTAATTTCTTCATGTGTATTTCTTTTCTATGCAAATAAGTTCTATTGTTTTCATTATTATTGTTTCTGTTACTTGGGGGACAAGGGCCCAAGCCACCTGGTGCTTGGAGACCAGGTAGTGCCAGGGTCCAAATTCAAGGTCTCAAACTCAAATTCAAGGCAGATGCTCCACTCCTTGAGCCATAGTGTCAAGTTTCCTATTAATAGTTTAATGTAAATACTCATCCTTTTTTCATAAACATATTTTATTCAATTTACATGCACAATAAGCATGGAGTTAACACATACTTGTAATGTATGCATATACATATTACAGATATATGTATACATGTATACATAGTAGTTGTATAATTAAGCCTATCAATTATTTATTTATTTTGAAAGAAATGACAATTTTGGTATTTTTTTTTTTTTTTTGGCCACACCTAGTGGTGCTCAGAAGTTACTCCCGGCTCTGCGCTCAGAAATCGCTCAGAAATCGCTCCTGGCAGGCTCAGGAGACCATATAAAATGCTAGGGGTCAAACACGGATCCTTCTCTGGTCAGTGTGTGCTATCACTCAGGCCCCATTTTTTTTTTAGTTGATTTGTTGATGTTGACTCAGAAAAGCCTCCTACATAACTATTACATAAAATTTCTACTTTCCTATAAGTTTTTTTGGGAGTGTATTGGGCCATACCCAGTGGCGCTCAAGGGTTGGTTACTCCTGGTTCTGTGCTCAGAAATGGCTCCTGGCAAGCTTGGGGGACCATATGGGATACTGGGAACCAAACCAGGATTCGTCCCTATTTGTGCAAGGCAAACTTCCTACCGCTGTGCTATCGTTCTGGCCCCTTTCCTATAGTATTTTAACTTTTAGCTCTTATCTTCAATCAAAATAACAGTGATAAAAGATATAAGAACAGACTAGGACTTGTTTATTAAATGGTAGATGATCATCTTACACAAATATCTTTGCCTAGTTATCTTTCTACATTGATTTATTAGTAGTATTTTGGAATATTATTTTAAATAATTTAATTATACTTTGAGATACACACACACACATACACACACACACACACACACACACACACACACACACACAGTCTCTGGACTGGTTTCTGGAATTCTCAATTTGTCATGATCTGTTGTGGCTGACACAAGTCAGCTTAGAAAATCCCCTTCTCTTATAGGTCTTTTCCTGGGCTGCCTCCTTCCCTGTGCAAAACCTGTGTCAGCAGTGAGGATGACACACTGACTTCTTCTTCAAAGAGACAGAAATGAAATTTGTTCACCAATAAGTCCCTAGGGATCCAGTCTGGCTGCAGGTTGTAAAGGACAGTGTGGGGCAGTGGAGCTCTGTGGGGAACCCTTTCACAGAGCCCAAGGAGGCTACATGCCAACTTTCAGGAATCTGGGCTGCTTAGCCCTTCACTCTCAAGCCTCCTTACCCTTTGGTACTCAAAGTGTGGCTCCCAAACCAGCAGCTACTGGGCGTAGATTCCAGATTGATGGAAGTATGTTTGGTTTTCTAACAGATGCCCAGAACTGGCATGCACACTTCAGTTTGAGACACTTAGGGCTATCCGAGTGACCCCTGGTGTATAGGACACTTGCTCCAGAGTAAACACACAGGGCGTTTCTGACATCCACTTTCCTATAGAGATGTAGATTTGCTCTCAGATACCTTTAATCACTTTTTATCAAAGTGAGAAAGTTCAGTTTACCCTCTTAGAGTCCAGTGAAGAGACTATTGAATAATCTTCTGTCAACTCCTATCTGATGATCATCAGCTAAGAGGTTTCCCTTCCTTAACAGAGACATAGTTTCTAGCACCTGGGTCTGTGTTAATACACCATGCAATGGCTAATCCAGGTCTCAAGTCACCTGGGATAAATGCCAAAGTACTTACTGCTGAAAGGGAATAAAATGCTGCTTTTCTTCATCATCCACCTTCCCATGAATGATATCAGTGATATCCATCACTAGGAAAAAAAAAAAGATAAACTTAATTAATGAAACCAATTGCGTTAGGCCTCAGTAAATTCTTATGGAACATTTTAGTATCAATGAACAGAACATTAGGGCAAACAAGATACTAAATAGGCTCCCTCCCTTCAGTTCTTTGCCAATGGTGAGGACCAGTGAACCCAGCTAAGCAGAGACGCTATTCACTCAATCAAGTGCTCGCTCAGAGGCTTTGAATTTCTCAGCAGTCCCAGACTACTTCCAAAGTTCTCTAAGACCAATTTGTTAACCTTTTGTTAAATTTAAAACCAGACTTTATTTTTCAGAAACCTTGCAGTCAGAGAAAAAAAAAAACAACAGAGTTAAAGATCTGGAAGAGAAACTCAAGATTTAAAGTGTTCCATCATAGCTTTGTATGACATAGCATTACCTGGTTTTTTTTTTCAATAGATATAAAGGAAAGCCAGAGCACCAGCAGAAAAAAGGAGACAAATGTAGAAATCTGCTTCTTTATGCACATGAAGAACAATAAAGCAATGTGTAAGTCTATTATATGTGTTATTTGTAAAAATACATTTATATATTATTTTAGCTATACATCAAGAGATGAAAAAAGAGAGCATGACAAAGCAACTGGCCAGGTAATACATTGTATGGGGAAAGGCTGAGGTGTGAATCCAAGAATGACTAATAATCACTGGATACATTAGCAATAATATATTTATTAGTGTAGAATTATTATTATTCCATATTGTTAAAATTAGGGAAGGGCCATGACAAGAAGAAATTTTCTGGTTAATAAATTTCAATCTAGCCATAGACACAGGTTAATAATCTACTCCCCTAGGTAACATGTTTAGAGATTAAAAGAAACAATGAGATATTAGACAATGCACTTATGACAAATTAGGGGAGGAAAGGGGTGCCTTCTCAAAGTCAGTGGAAGACAGAATTTTAGTGAAATTAAACTGTAGAAAGGAGAGCATCACATAAACTTGCTATCAGACCTTAATAGAACTTTGAAAAAAATTATGTTGAATTTTGCAAAATGTCACATAAGGGAATGCTCTTTCTCCAGGTGAGTGGCTGAGCCTTCCCCTCAGTTCAACTCCATCTTCTCACTTCAGGACCCCTGGCCCAGCAGAACATCAGAATCATCTCTTGGGTTTTCCAGGGCCAGATATTTCCCTGCCTCATTCCTCTTAAGAACACATACGGGACTCCTGCAGAGGAACCACAACACTGGCAAGTGGCTTGACTGGCCCAGCCACATAGTGCTAATAACAGGATCCTAACTCCTATCACCTAAGCCACAGGAAAATCAGAAACGTAGTAAGAACCATAGACCCTAAATCATGGTCAGAGGAGACACAGGGAATTGGCCAGAAACCCTCAGAGGGAACCCTGAACTAGTCAGAAACAACAGAATTGGTGAGGGAGAAAGTGAGAAAATACAACTGAATTCTTCAAAACTCCTATGGGTGCGTGGGGGGGGGGGGCAGAGGAGAGTAATAGGAAGATTTAGAAAGACTCACTCTGACTGTAACAGATGCAATGAGAAAGAATTTAGAAAAATACTGTAAAATGTATACTTGACTATCCCTACCAGACATTTCCCTTGTTGAATGTCATTAACTAATCCTTCTCAATTAGTGCTCCCTCTGCATTCCTACTCTTCCTGATGCTCAGGACATAAACACATACCTCAAACTAACTTGGTGCTGAAAGTTCTTTGTCTCATTTTGAATGAATATATCAACTATTTTTCTTTGTCTCATTTTGAATGAATATATCAACTATTTTTTGAAGAGTGAATAAATTGCACACATGACTAACTGGTTCTTTTGCTTTCACTTCACTTCTCTATTTGGAAAAAATGTCCCCCTGGGTCACTGTGAGCAGCAAATAAAAAGTGTGAAGTTAATTGGAGATGTGTGATCCACAGTCTCCAGGCAAAGGTACTTTATTATGCACAGAAGCACAAGGTTAACCCTGCGAACATGGAGTTTCAGAATCCTTGTTCCAGGAACACATTATGACATTTTATTAATAGCTGTCAAAATGTCAATGTCAAAACAGAATATATTTCACCATTTAACAGAACTACAGAGTTAAATATTAACATCCTTTAACCTACCAAAGAGCTTTGTAAAAAACTGTGGAAACAGGGCCAGAGAGATAGCATGGAGGTAAGGCGTTTGCCTTTCTTGCAGAAGATCAGTGGTTTGAATCCCAGCATCCCATATGGTCCCCTGAGCCTGTCAGGAGTGATTTCTGAGTGTAGAGCCAGGAGTAGAGCCTGAGCGCTGCTGGGTGTGACCCAAAAACCAAAAACCAAAAAAAAAAAAAAAAAATATGGACAAGACTATGCCAAAGATCCACTTTGAAAGTAGTTAAAAACATAATGTGCGCTTCAAGGAGTAAATTTCTTACTTTCCGGGGAGAATTTTATTCCATAAAAATTTTAATTATATATTTACTTTTTCTTTCTTCTTTTCTCTTCTTCCTCTTTGCGCCTTGTCATATTTCCTATCTCAAGACCATGGCAACTATGTGGTGCATATTTTTATGGCTGCAGTGCTCACTGGATATCTTATTTGATTCCTCTTTTTGAACTGCTGTGGTGTTTCACCTTCTTCTTTTCCCCATCGTCTCTCAAACCAAGGACGAGAGCCTCTAGAATGACTCTGCTCATAGTCAGTGTATAGTCATTATATTACCTTTCTCTTCCTCAAACAAATCCACATAACTTGATCTTTCTAGCTCCGCCTCCCAACTAGAGGGGGCAATAATGGAGGCACCAAGACCAAACAGTTATAAGCCCACTAAGTAATTAACTAGACACAGAGGGGACCACGCATTTTAGCAGCCCCTGGGGGGAAGAGTGGAGGATATAAGAGGCAGGATGGGAGCAGTTGTCGGAGGACAATTCGGTGGTGGGAATTCCCCTGATTCAATGTAAATATGTACCTGGAATATTACTGTGAACGATATGTAAGCCACTACAATTAAAATAAAAATTATGTTAAAAAATAAAATAAATGTCCTTTTTTTAAATTACTTTTAATTTTAATTTTTATTTTAATTATTAATTAATTAATTAATTAATTAATTTAATTTTAATTTTAATTACTTTTTTCACATCCTCTCTCAAACTGAGTTTGGAAGCCTCTAGACAGGACTCTGCCTATTTTCAGTATATTTGATTTTTGATTGAGAAGAGGACATATTAGGTGATGGGTATTCCCCTGATTTAATGTGAATATGTACCCAAAATACTACAGTGAAAGATATGTAAGCCATTATGGAAAAAAAAAAAATTGTGTTTTTAATCAGAAACTTTCTTTGACTTACATGTATTATTATTATATTAATTATATTATATGTTATGTTATGTCACTATATTATGTTATATTAGTTTACCTTATTATGTTAATCAATTTTGTCCTTTAAATGAATTCTTACTTAAAAAAAAAAAAAAAACTTTAGTTTGCCCTGAAGAAAAAAAAAAAATAAAAGATAAAATAAGGCCTCCCAATTCTTACCACAGGCTGTGTTCTTTACACTGGCTGTATAGAAAGAGGAGGTACAGTAAAGGCACCCCATATACACCTCAACACAGGCCCCTTGCCGGGTATGTATTGTGAATTGGGGGACAAAAAAAAAAGAAAAAAAAGAAAATAAAAAAAATTTACTATTCAGCTATAACCACAACTGAGGCTTTTCGACGTCCTAATATGTGTGTGCTAGGTACTGAAGAGATAAGGATGAGAGACTGACAGGGAACCCAGAAAAGCTGAGTGGCCTTCCAGGCATCTGCTACATTTGATTCTGATAGTGCAATTCTCAGCTCGGCCTCCTTCCTTGCCTCTCTTCCGCTTCCTCACTAAATAACTTATTTTTTCCATAAAGGTAATAAAAAATAACATTTTTCATATTAATCATTTTAAATGTACCACAATACGAAATAATGGCAAAGATTACAGAATCAAAACTAAACTAATAAGACTTCATCAAAGTTTCTGTATGGTAAAAGAAACACAGGCTAAAGGTAAAAGACAGCTGAATGGGAAAAAGTATTTGCACTCAACACATCAGATAAAGAGTTGATATCCAGGACATATAAAGTATATACAAAGATTAACCATCCCTAATTTAAAAGTCCCATCAAAAAATGGAGAGAGGAAAGGGCTGGAGAAATAGCATAGAGGTAGGGCGTTTATTTGTCTTGTATGCAGAAGGATGGTGGTTCAAATCCTGGCATCCCATATGGTCCCCCGAGCCTGCTAGGAGCGATTTCTGAGCCAGGAGTAATCCCTGAGCGCAGCCAGGTGTGACCCAAAGAAACAAATAAACAAACAAACAAACAAAAAATGGAGAGAGGAAATGAACAGACACTTCTCTGAGGAAGACCAACAGATGACCAACAAGCACATGAAAAAATGCTCATCACCACTTATCATTAGGAAAATCCAAATCAAGACAACCAAATGAGAATGGTACAAATCAAAAACACTGGCAGCAGGGCTATGATGGGAAAGGAACTCTAATCACTGCTGGTGGAAATGCTGTCTGATTCAACCCCTACAGAAAACAGTATGGAGGGTTTTCAGTAAATTAAGAATTGAGCTGCCATAAGAGCCAAAAAATACTTTTGGGTATCTACTTCCAGGACAAAAAACAACATTCAAAAGTATGGACACCACTATTCATTGCAGCACTCAGTACAATAGCTAAGATGTATAGGTAACCTACCCATCAACAGATAAGTGATCATGAAGATGTGTAATATGGACAAAACAGAATGTTAAATAGCTATAATGAATGATGCAACCATGTAGTTTGCTGCAAATGTGATGGAACTGGAGGATACCATGTTAAATACAGCCAGAAGAAGAAGAAGGATGGAACAGGATGATATCACTTATATGTGGTATTTAGAATAACTGCATGAGGGAATGCAATCAAAGTTGCATTATGGAAGATGCCTAGAACATTGTTGGCCCCAGAGTACAGTGAGAAGGAAAGGAAGGAGAAATATAGGTGCAGAATAATGGGGGGCAGATGTCAAGGGGATTCAAGTACATTGGTGGTGTTAAGGAAGGACCTAAATATTGCCTGTCAAAAAGCAGGCTGGAGGTGTAGATATAGGAAGGATCCTGGAAATACTGGTAGAGGGAGGTTGACACTGGTAGTGGAATTGGTGCTAGAATACAACTACAAATAATTTTTTAAATCATAATGCTCTAATTAAAAAATGTACTGTACAGTTCAGTAACATAAAGGATATTTTAAAAGACATTCACATTGCTGTGCTACCTAGCTCTTGACCATCTTCTACACCAATACAGTACTAGTTGAATGGTAATTCTTATACATACATACATACATACATACATACATACATACATACATACATACATATATTGACATTCTGGAAGCTATCATTCTATTTTTTGTCTTTATGACTTTATTCAAAACTATTTTTGTAAGTGGAATTATATACTATTTACTTTTTTTTTCTTGGTTTTTGGGCCACACCCGTTTGACGCTCAGGGGTTACTCCTGGCTATGCACTCAGAAATCGCCCCTGGCTTGGGGGGACCATATGGGACGCCAGGGGATCAAACCGTGGTCCGTCCTATGCTAGCGCTTGCAAGGTAGACACCTTACCTCTAGCGCCACCTTCCCGGCCCCACTATTTACTTTTTTATGCTTGGCTCACTCATTTATCAAAATCTGCTTATTATTTAAGGCTGAATAATATACATTGTATTGATATTGCTTAGTTTATGTAGCCATTCAACCCCAAGTAGACAGATAGGTGCCTCCACCTTTGGTTATTGTAATTAGGCTTTGGGGAGTATCTGAAGACTCGGCTTTTAATTCTTTTGAATACTCAATAGCTATAGGATTGCAAGATCATTCTTCTACATTCAATTTTTAAGAACCAGCCACACTGCCTTCCATAGTGATCAAATAGTTAACTATATGTATCTAAGTCCTTCTCACCTGCCACCCCAAAAGGTCTTCGGAGTCCACAGGTGTGCTTTTTCCCATCCTTTAGCTCCATGTGGCCCACCCGGATAATCTGGCACACAAGGCTGATTCGGGGCCGGATGAGGTCAGTGCTGCTGAGATCCTAGAGAGGAGGCAGAGAGGAGCACACAAAGGGGCTGATGCAGTAACATCGTCATCTGAAATCCTGTTCTTTTGTACCCTGCAAATAACACTATTCGAACAGTATTTCCTTATGCCAAAATGTCAGCACCATTCCTCTTCTCCACACCCATATCCAAACTAGCATGGTTGGGGCCAGAATGATAGCACAATGGGTAGGGCATTTGTTTTGCACAAAGCTGACATGAGTTTCATCCCAGCATCTCATATGCCTACCACTACTAGGAGAAATTCCCTAGTAGTATAGTAGTAGTAGTAGTAGTAGTAACCTAGTAGGTTTTCCCTACTAGGAGTAACCCTGGACTATCACTAGCTGTGGCTCCAAAACAAAGAACTCAATTGGTAACAGAGAAAAGTGGCTTTGTATCCCCCAAAGAAATCTTTTTTCAGGGTGAGGGAACACCAGAAACATTCAGAACTTAGTCCTGTTCTGTGCTCAGGGAACACTTCTCTGAAGGCTTGGCCCATATTGGATACAGGGATCAAACCCAGGTTAGATATACTCAAGG
Source organism: Suncus etruscus (assembly GCF_024139225.1). NCBI lineage: Eukaryota > Metazoa > Chordata > Mammalia > Eulipotyphla > Soricidae > Suncus > Suncus etruscus. The sequence continues at coordinate 94,873,649 of NC_064850.1, read as the reverse complement.
CAAGTACCCTACCTGCTATACCATCATAATACAAAGGAACAAAGAATTTTTGTATTACCCAAAAATCCAGATTTAAAAATTAGGTCATATTCACCCTTAAGTCTTAGTCTATCCATTTTAGCAGACTGTGTACAGATTGGGGCACTGCCTGTCACTGCTGCTTTATATCCTGCCATGACATAGGTAAGTCCAGGATACAATTTGCTGCCAAATGAAATTAAAACTTGCATGACAGAGACACTGAATGAGCATTCACACACGCTGGCAATATTTCATTTCATCTTCCAAATAATCCTATGAGGCAACGGCAGCCTGGAATTTACATGTATTGCTTACTGTAATTATGCAGGTTTTATGAGCAGTCTCTGTTGAGACTTCCTGGATATATGCTGATGACTGGAGATATGTATAGATGATATATAACTCTGGGATTTGGGAAGGAGGCCTATGCTCTGTAATATAGTTTGCACTCTCAGAATTAAGTGAGAAAACTCATGAATGAGCTCAAATATCATATTGGCTTTAACACCAGGCATAATTTAATTATATCTAATTATTTTCATGTAACAGCTGTCCAAGGCCTCCTTACTGAATCAAAAATAACTTTCTCAATTAAAATTCCTAATTCATCTCTGTAATTTAGATAATTCAACTCTCCAAGATAGGGATATATGCTAATGGTATCTCAAGACTGAATTTCCATTCTAGGTCTGTAAGAATTATCTCTCTCTAAGTTCACAGTTCTCCCAAGAAATTTCTTTAATAAAATAATTTTACTTTAAAAATAAAGGTTACTTGTTGGGGCCAGACAAGATAGCTCAGGCTGAGGTGCACCTGGTTCCAATTATGGAAGAGCTCCCAAGTACCAACTCAGGAACAGCACCTGAGCATCTCTGGAGAGAGCCCAAAGACTAAAACAAAGTGTTTTCATGGAACAGCTACCTAAAGTCTTTTTGTTGAATCAAGAACTAACTTTGTGGGTCACAGAGGTAGCACAGTGGTGGGCATTTACCTTGCAGGTAGCCAGCCCAGGATGAACCTGGATTCAATTCCCAGCATCCCAATATGGTCTCCTAAGCCGGAGTAACCCCTGAGAACATCCGGGTGTGGCCCAAAAACCAAAACCAAAACCAAAAAAAAAAAAATCAACTTTGTAATTTTGAAAGATGTAAGCAAATTCTTTTTGGTATGGGAGAAAATGAGATACGTGAGCTCATTCATGGGACTCTTACCTCATCTGCAGAATACAGAGATAGAGCATAAGCCATATAAAAAAGTATGCTCTCTGGGGAGGGTTAAAATAAATAAATAAATAAATAAATAAATAAATAAATAAATAAATAAAAAAGTATGCTCTCCAACTGGTATTTTGACAGAAAGTGAGAGAATCCCAAGAAAGTCCCTAGCCCAAGAGACAGGGAGTCCTTGTACACTTAGCTGGACTCTATTCAACCCTGCTCTCCATGTCTCTCATCTCAAATAGGAGATAGGAATATAATGAGCAGAAATGTCGAGCCTGTTCCCAATGGTGACCTGGCAGTAACCTCGTCCGGAATGCTTCGCCCTCTTATCTACAAAGCTCACTCACTCAAGAGTTGGGCCTGTGTAACCTGGTAACAGCTCACAGGGCCTGTACTAGTACACCTCCTTCAAAGAGCAGCCTCCTCCAGTCCAGACACTCCCAATCCTCCCCAAGCTCACAGGACTTTTAACATTCCATACAACTCACATCAATAAGATTACTATTCCTGCCTTTCCCATTAGCATACAGCATCTTAAGATTAGAGGTTTTGGTTTGGTTTTTCTTATTTCTAAAGTGCCCATTATACTATATCTTAAGTGCCTAAATAAAATAATAATTATTATATATTATGGTTATATATTCTTTATATATCATGATATATTATATACATTTAAATATACTATTTGTATACATTATAAATATAATATACAATTATAATAATTTATTGTTATTCTTCTTATTGGTTTTGATGCCATAACTGGTAAGTGCCCTACCTGCTGTGCTAATATTCCAGCCCTTAAGTCCCTAAATTATTACCTGCTACTGATTAAGGGCCCATCAAAATTTATGAAATAAATGATGGATGGGTTATTCTAACTTACAGGATGATTTTTTTGTTTCCATCTTTTTTAAAAAGTTCATGTCTCTGCCATGTCCATATGCTGATATTATGAACAAAGAAAAGGATGGGCCTTAAGGTGGCACTTACAGTAAAGACTGCTTGAAGGTAATTGAGCTTCTCGATCTCCTTCGGCATTCCATTACTGCCCCATCGAATTAAATAGTTCTCACTAGGAAAGGAATGATAAAGATATTCCTGGTAAGTAGATATTTAAGGATGTTGTTGCTCTCAATACACATGTAATAGACTCAAGGAAAAGCCTATAAAATGCATTTAACTTCATCAGACAGGAATATATGTAGCATACACATAGCTAGTTGTGTCTGCCACAGCCTGGCCCCATGCATGCACTTAATATGGACCCCAGATGGCAATTCCCAGGTACACTGGGGAGGTATGTCTGCCACAGCCTGGTCCCATGTATGCACTCAATATAGTCCCCAGATGGACAATGCCCACGTACATGCCCAGGTCAAAATAGCAGTTTGAGCAGATTCTGTCCTGATTGTCTGTATCCAATTCTTTTATTTTGGGGTGGGACAGTATCTCAAGTGGTGCTGGGGGCCTAAGTGATCTTTTAGGTGATTCTTGGCTAGTTAAATTTGAGGACAGAAGGATGCCGTGCTGGTAGGCTGTGGTGCTAAGGATGATCCAGGCCACCTGACTGGTGCTGGAGGGAGAGGCTGAAAGTGTCCCATCTCGAGAGGCTCAGAGGCATCCAGGGTTGTTCCCAGTAATGTCAGAGGACCATATGGTGCTGTGGATTGAGCCATTGCTGAAACCTCTGTTAAAACCTCTGTTTTAACTATGTGTACTATTTTTCTAGTCCTATCAAATTCTTGGCACAAAAGTTCCAGCTTAAATGAATCAGGGTTACAATTTAAAAAATAAACATTCTAGATCTATATATTATTTAAATTATATATAAACAATTTATAAACAAGCCTTTGTCAGGAAATACTTTCAACCATCTTCTCAAAAATAAATGATTGGGCCCGGAGAGATAGCACAGCGGCGTTTACCTTGCAAGCAGCCGATCCAGGACCAAAGGTGGTTGGTTCGAATCCCGGTGTCCCATTTGGTCCCCCGTGCCTGCCAGGAGCTATTTCTGAGCAGACAGCCAGGAGTAACCCCTGAGCACCGCCGGGTGTGCCCCCCCCCCAAAATAATAAATAAATGATTGAGCAGGCCAGAGCAATAATAGGGAGGACTGAAGGTAGAATGTTTGTCTTGCATGCAGCTGATCTGGGTTCAATTCCCGGCATCTAATATGGTTCCCAGAGCCCAACCAGGAGTGATCCCTGATTGCAGAAGCAGGGGTAGGCACGGAGCACAGCTGGGTATGGCCCCAAAACAAAACAATTTAAAAAGTGACTTATTTAGCTGCCTAACAGTCCATTATAGGAGGAACAGAATTCACCATTCCTCTCTCTCTGTAAAATTTCTATATATGCATTTTTATCCACTTAATTCTTTTCAGAATAGTTATTGACAGCAAAGTTGAAGAGAATGTAGAGTTTCTCTGCATCTCTACTTCTTTGCATACTTCCTCCCCAACATACAAATGAAGTTTTCCCTCACTATCAACATCCTATGCAGGAATGGCACCTTTCTTACAATAAAGTGTCTGTATCAGACATCATATAACTCCAATCCATCATTTACATTAGGATCCACTCAGTTTTGTACATTCTAAGCATTTGGACAATGCATCTTTCACTGCTCTACATTTCTGTGTGCTCTGACCATTCATAACTCCCTCATCCTTCTGTTCTATTGCTTCTTTGAATTCAACCACCAAGTTCAATTAATTTTATGACTGTCAAGACCCATGGAGAACATGTACTATCAAAGGACTATATCTGCAGGTACTATTAAAATCTTATTAGTCCTAAATATTTTATTTTCTGTTGACTATAAATTCTCTCTCATCTTTCTTCTCAGCCTAGCTATGAGTTCCTAAGGTAGGAGGAAGATGAAAATTGGAAATTTTTGCAAGGTTAACGTAGGTTACCTGGGTTGGACTGATACTATAGTAAGTAAGGTTCTTGCCTTGCATGCAGCTGACTGAGGTTTGATCCCCAGCATCTCAAATGGTTTCCTGAGCCCTGCCAGGAGTGATCTCTGAGTTCACAGTCAGGAATAAGTCCTGAGCAATATTGGGTATGGCCAACTTCCCCCATACCAAATTAAAAATAAATAGAAGTAGATGACCTGATGAAAGTAGACTGGTCGGGGTCATAGAGGGCCATAAACAACTCTGCATCTTCTCCAATGTTGCAGACAAAGTTCTTAAAGTTCACGTAGAGACCATAGGTGTGGACAGCACTGAAGATGGACTGGCTCCGAAGGTCTACATTCTGCAGAATTGACTGAACACAGAGGAAAAAAAAGAAAAAAGTATATTGGTTCAGAGAAAGAAAATACTGGCATGTAACTAGGCCATATATGGGAGAGAAATAAAATAATCACCCAAGAGATGTATTTAATGAGAAAGGGTGATATGAATGATATAATCAGTCATTTAGACTGCTCAAGACAATATTGTTCAGGGACCGATGCAATAGCACAGCAGGTAGGGCATTTGCCTTGATGTGACCAACCTGGGTTCGATCCCCAGCATCCCTGATGATCCCCCAATTCTTCCAGGAGTAATTTCTGAGCACAGAGCCAGAAGCAAACTGAGTGCAGCTGGATGTGGCCTCAGCCCTCCAAAAAAGGAAGAAAAATAAAGAGAGAATACTATTCAAAACCTTCAACCTAAGTAAGTACTTCAACAGATACTGTCTAAAAATGATGGCTCAGAGACTGACAAGATGGTGCAGAAGTACACTTGTCTTGCAGGAGATTGAAATAGCTGATCCATGGGGCCCGGAGAGATAGCACAGTGGCGTTTGCCTTGCAAGCAGCCAATCCAAGACCAAAGGTGGTTGGTTCAAATCCCAGTGTCCCATATGGTCCCCTGTGCCTGCCAGAAGCTATTTCTGAGCAGACACCCAGGAGTAACCCCTGAGCAATGCTGGGTGTGGCCCCCAAAACAAACAAACAAACAAACAAACAAACAAACAAAAAGAAATAGCTGATCCATGTTTGATCTCTAGCACTGCATTTGATCCTCTAAGTACTGCCTGGGGTCACTCGTGAGCACAGAACCACAAACAACAGCCTTTTAAGCATCACTAGGTTTGGCTCAAGGCCCTCCTTACAAAATAAAATAATAAATAAAACTAATATCTCACGGTTTCCAGTAAATTAGAGAAATTATGAAAGTGGTCACCTCTCAAAATGACCATAACTAAAACTTAAAAAGCATGAAAATCTTGGTTCATTGTTGCCCTTTGGGGAAATAACACTTTGCAAATAAGAGATTCCACTGGAATTGCATCTTTCAGCAATGCTTCTCTTTCAATTAGTCATTGGATTCAGAAACACAACCAACTAATAACAGTGCTAAATTAAAATAAATAACTACAGTAACCATAAAACTAAATTTTAAAAAAGTTAAAGAAAATAAATATTTTAAGTTACTCAGTAAAACAGAAGGAGGGAGAAGAATATGAACCAGTGTATCGATATGGTTGCACCTAGGTATTTATCATCTGGGCGATATTTCCTTTAGATTTATTTTACTTAAATATCCAATCATTACCTTCAAAATCCTTGAGGCACCTTATTTGTAATGTTATTAATTTTGAGAATTGTTATATATGCACCAGCTTTGGAAGAGATTATAGTAAAGACTCCTTCCTCACACCTGGTCTTCCCAGATGCAACTGTGAATTAGCAATCTTTTCTATTATAGAGCTGGTCTACACAGATGTAAGAACAGATGCAAGTTTTCCTTTGTGAAACACAAGTTATAGTTTTTTTCACACGTTATGCATCTTGGTCTTTTACAATTTATATCTCTTTGTGAACTTTCTACATTAGGATACTATAGCTCTCTCATACTTTTCATTTTTTTCCTTCCGTTTTGGGGCCTTACCTAGCAGTGCTCAGGAGTTACCCTGGCTCTGCGCTCAGAAAACTACTCCTGGCAGGCTCACAGGACCATACAGGATGCTGAGGATTGAACACCAGTCAGCTGTGTGCAAGGCAAACACACTACCCTATGCTCTATCGCTTCAGTCCCCTCATTCTTTTTGTTATGTTCTGTTTTACAGATAAGGAAATAAACATTTTCCCTTTTTGTGGGGCAGTTAGGCTGGGCCATACTAGGTGCTACTCATACCATACTGGGCCAGCTCTGTGACCAAGGATCATTAGCAAATGCTTAGGAGATCATGCAATGTTAGTATCAAACCATGGCTTCAGGGCCATAGTGATAGCACAGTGGTAGGGTATTTGCCATGCATGCAGCCAACCCAGGGCAGACTTCTGTTCAATTCCTGCCATCCCATATGGTCCCCCGAGCCTGCTAGGAGTGATTTCTGAGCACAAAGCCAGGAGCAACACCTGAGCACTACTAGGTGTGATCTCAAACAAAAACAAACAACCCCCCCCCATTTTTACCCCTGTGCTCAATGATTCCCTTCTTGCCATTTAAAATCAAAGCAAAAAACAAAATCTTGGTGGTTAAAATCTGTGCATCTGAGGAAAAGTACCCTTTCTTCTTGAATCTTTTCTTCAATCCGTTTAGAAGCCATTTCATGTGCTCTGAAGAGGGCAATAGTGCTAGTTTCGTCAGGGTCCAAGATGTTCCCATTGTCATCTCGCACTACCAGATCCAACCCAAGCATTCTAGAAAGAAAAGAAAGCATGGTCAGTTAGTTCTCCTCACAGAATAAACTTAACTCAATAGTTCATAGGAGACGCTGAAATTCATAGGTAGAACAAGGGAAGTGGAGGACAAGGTGGGTTAAGAACAGGTCAATGACTTTTCTCCATTCAATTTCTGCCCCTTTTCATTAAAACAATAAGGCTAAGATGCTTACAATAATACTAACCAAACTTGTATAATGACATAAAAAAGTAATGCAGTCGCAGAACTCAGTAGCAAAGACAAATCGAGTACTGATTCTAACCAAATTTCTTTAACCATCACTGTGTCTTTGTTTCTGAGCCACCTTGGTGGTGCTACGGGTTGAGTTCTAGCTCTGAACTAAGAGATCACTCCTGGCAGTTCTGAGGGGGCATTATGGGGTTCTGAGAATGGAACCTGGGTCAACTGCAAGCAAGTCAAACACCCAACTCACATATTATATTGCGCTGGCCCTAAACATTGCCTTTTAAAGTTTTCTCTGTTTGACATAGGTATTATGAAAGATAGAAAGCACATATATTTGGGCTCTGTCCTAATTCTCTGAAAGGCACAGGTTGGGTGAAAAGTACTAAATTCAAACCAATGAGGAAAAACAATGAAGTCAGTTTTCATTATGCCATGAGTTCCAGTGTCAGGCAGACCAGGATTGGAATCTTGGCTTTAAAACTTGCTAGCAAGGTTACTGAGTAATTCATATTATCTTCTCAAAGCTTGTTTCCTAAGTTTTAACTACTGCTCTCTATGGTTTACAACTGAAGTGAAAATTTCATGAAACAATACTTATAAAGCACAATATAATATCCAACATTCAGTCTGATCTTAATAAGTGTTACCTTTGGTTGAATCAACTAGCAAATTAAAAACCTGGCTTAGTAAGGAAGAGTTATGAGTGTTTTCCAAAGTCACATGAGCTACACATGGCACGATCCCTACCAAATTTTGTATGCCAACATTTGCAAAGATGTAGAAAAGTTTTGCTTGGTTCCAAGAAGTTGGGGACTGTGGTGAAAACAGGATATTTCCATCTAAGTGCCCTGTGAACATTCCAGACACCAGCAATCTGGGGATGGAAGACCAAACTGCAAGAAAGCTCAGTGATAAGATCAAATGTGCCAATTTTTTTTTTTTTGGAAGAAAAAAGAATGTCTTCTTTCCTTCCCTCCTTATTTTGAATAGTATCTCTATCAACTGACTTAATCTGGCAGGTCCCTTGCCCTGGTAGTCAGACCCACAGCCCACCCAGTAATAGCCTGCTGGCTACTCAGAGGCAGGATCATTGAAGCATTGACAGAGCCTCATTATTTCTTGAGTGGCTTCCAAAAAGCTGGAAGAGAAAAGCAGGCCTGTTCTGTTTGTGGGATGCTAAACACTGTGCCAGAGAGATCAAGGTTCTCTGAGCCAATGCCATACTGTGAAAAGACCTAAAAATATAGAGGGAGCATCTGGGCAGGGGAATTGCCTCCTACCTTGACTAACTGTTTAAGAAGCCCCAGCACTAAATGATTGACAATGCAACCCTGTGATTACAGTTCTGTGGATGAATATGTGGCAGGAAATTGTTTTGCTTTGTTTTTTTTTTTAATTGTTTATTTTAAACCTTAAGAAAGAAGCATATGACACGAAGCTGAAGATTTGGGCTCATATTTGTAATTTCCCATATATTACTTATATGACTAAAATGCATATCATTTACACTCACCTAGTATGTTTAACTATATATAAAAATGAGAATAACAGATACTTTGAGTGTTAAAAATCAACTAATACATGTGAAGTATAAGATAGGACAACTCATAAACAAGGATGAATCTGACCTATCAAGGTTGTTTATTCTGGCTACTTCTGAACGCAGTTGAAAGTCTATTTAAGGTAGTAGGATGATGAGCTGCCTTTGACCTTGTCTGAATATATTCAAAAGCCCTGATACTGAAGACAGATAAAAGGGAGTGGGGGAAATTGAACATGTACAAGTTGAAAAAATTTAGAAATGAAACTTAAGAGCAAATGAGCAACATAAAAAGTTCTAAAGCAGCCCTCTGGTCTTTTTGAAAGATCTGGTGTGGTGGCACGAACCCAAAAAAACAAATACTGACACAATGACTGAATTCCTCACTTTTGCAACCTATAAAAATGTCCAAGTTCATCAGAAGTTGAGTTCTTAGACTGAAAACATATTTTACTCTTCTGAGAAATTTGTTTTCACATACTGTAAATAATAGTTCGAATTAGAAGAATGGAGAGAAAATGGTCTGAAAGAACAGAAAGAATGGCTGTCTCCAAACATGTTGTAAGCTGTTTGGGGCCTTCTGGCTTGGTAGTTGAGTTATTTTCATCCAATATCTACCCTCCCTTTACCTTAATTTTCTGCTTGGGATCTGAGACCCACCACTAAGGTCTGGCCATGGAAGGCATTGCCATTCTTCTTTTCCAACAAATTAAGTATTTTCCAAGATAGTATAATAAACATCATTCTTTGGCAACCACCACAATCAAAGCCCCATGACAAGCTAATTACTTAGCATGAACATGGAGCAGCCCTTTTCAAGTTCCCAGGGGAAACACATCCCTGATTTACCTGTTTCCGTGATCAATTTTGGCTGTGACCTTCTTCTTGAGCTCCGCCAGCTCATCCTTGGGGAGTGTTCCAGATAGGATCTGGGACCGCCACTCGATCAGGCTGTATGTCATCTGCTGTAGCTGGCGGAACAGTATCACCTTGTTGTTCTAAGATGATAAAGTGAGAGAGGAAAAAGTGTAATGCATGAGGAGAGCACCTTTTGACTGGATTCTCTGAAGAATGACTAGCTGGTGTTAAAATAAATATGCTAAGTCAACCATGTACCCTAAAATTCCAATTACACTTTTCATACATTGAAAACCTTCCAGTGATTTCCACTGGTGTTCAGATACGGATCACACTGTGATCTCTTCTGATCTTGACTAATCATAATTATAGATCATTTTATATAGATGTGTATAGCATACACAACACAATTTGACCACAAAAATCTATACTCTCTCTTTTTTTTTTTTTGGCCACACCCGGTGATGCTCAGGGGTTTCTCCTGGTTATGCACTCAGAAACTGCTCCTGGCTAGGGGGACTAGAAGGGATGCTGGGGATCGAACCAGGTCCGTCCTAGATTGACTGCATGCAAGGCCAACACCCTCCCGCTGTGATATGGTTCCAGCCCCCAAAATCTGTACTCTTTACATGCAAAACTATAACCATATTTATAAGGTCCACACATCAGATCTTCTCAACATGTTATTTATTCTACGTAGAATCACTTTGTCCACATTCTCCAAACTCAGTCCATTCTCATCCTAAATTGGCACAGTCCCCCTCCATAAGATGTCAATTCTGAGTTTCTTAATCTCAATAAAAAGTCTCTTTCTGGGACTAGAGAGACTATACAGAAAGTGAAGCAAGTCTGGTTTGTATCCCAAGTACTATATAATGTCCTCTGAGCAAAGCTAGGGGTTGCTCATGAGCACTGCAAGATATGGACCAGAAAATAAAAGTCTTCCTAAAAACACTACTCTGAGTGTGCTATCCCTCTAATATCTTCTAGAATTGATTCTGATCAAGTAATCCAGAACTCAGGACCATCTTGACTTGTTTTAATCCATCCCAAGATGTTAAATTCCTGGGCCAGAGAGAGAGTACAGCATATCAGCCTTGCATGTGGCTTACCTGGGTTTTATCCCTGGCATCCCATATGATCCTCCAAGCATTGCCATTAGTTATTCCTGAGTGCACAGCCGGAAGTAACCAGTATTACCAGAATGACCCCAAAACACAACAAATAAAAAGTCCAATAATACAAATACAATAAATTCAAATACAATAATACAAAATACATTCCTACAGCATCACAGCCCCCTCTTCAGACATGACCACATAGAACCCTAGAGAAACCACCAGTAAAATCAGTGAGGTGCTTTTGGCTCCTGGCACTAGTGCCTAAGTACCATTAAATATCAACTGCATCTTGACTGTGCATTCCAGGAAGTAGCTCTCCGGTCCCCTGAGCACTACATAGAAGTGCCTCCCCCCCACCAAAAGAGAGAGAGAGAGAGAGAGAGAGAGAGAGAGAGAGAGAGAGAGAGAGAGAGAAGCCCTAATGGAAGTTCAAAGTTCCTTGCAGATACAATAGGGAATTTATTTGTTATTAAATATGCTTAACTAATAATATTTTGTTTGTTTGTTTGTTTGTTTTAGGGTCAAACCCGGTGATGCTCAGGGGTTACTCCTGGCTCTGTGCTCAGAAATAGCTCCTGGCTTGAGGGACCAAATGGGAGACTGGAAGATTGAATCACAGTCCATCCTAGGTCAGCTGCGTGCAAGGTAAACACCCTATAGCTGTGCCACCGATCTGGCCCTGTTAATACTATAAACTACAATATACTCTATTAACACTATTGGTCTGGAAAACAGACTGAAATCTACTTTACATCTGAAAATGAGCCATGTTCATAGCTTTTGGTTTTTTCTGAACTGCCTCTTGATCATAAGCCAACTTAAAAAGGCATAAAAATAAGACATTTTGGGGGCCAGAGCAATAGTACATTGGGTAGGGTGTTTGGCTTGCATGTGACCAACTCAGGTTCGATCCCTAGTACCCCATATGGTCCCCCAAGCCCACTAGGAGTAATTTCTAAATGCAGAGCCCTGAGTACCACCAGGTCTGCTCCCAAAAGACCAAAAAAACCCCAAACAAGGTATTTTTATCAAATTCTATATTTATTAAGAAAAATGCCCCCCTTTTTTTAACATTTCTTTTTTTTGGGGGGTACACCCAGTGATGCTTAGGGGTTACTCCTGGCTATGCATTCAGAAATCACTCCAGGCTTAGGAGAACCATATTGGATGCCGGGGATTGAACCAAGGTCCATCCTAGGCTAGTGCCGGCAAGGCAGTCATACGTCCTGCGCCACTGCTCCGGCCCCAATATTTTTTTTTGGGGGGGTCACACCTGGCAGCACTCAGGGGTTACTCCTGGCTCTACTCTCAGAAATCACTCCTGGAAGGCTCGGGGGACCATATGGGATGCTGGGATTTGAACCACCATCCTTATGCATGCAAGGCAAACGCCCTACCTCCATGCTATTTCTCCGGTCCCCCAACATTTCATTTTTTATAAAATGTTCTAACTCACTATAATTTAAACTAGAATAAGGAATGAGATATTCAGTCAATGTGATTTTGCCTTTAAAAGCTGAAAGGCAGAAAGTGAATCTTTTTCTGGGCACATTCCTGTCTAAAGCTTAGTTAAGGTTTGTTGTTGTTGTTGTTGTTTTTTCTTGTGCTTTGAATATTAAGAAAGAGATAAGCTTGTAATATGGTAAAGAAAGAGCTCTAAGTCTTAGGAAGCCACTATGGTGGGGGAGATGAGACAGAGAGAGAGCAAGAGAGCGAGTAGAGAGAGAGTGGAGAGAGTGGAGAGAGAGAGAGCAAGAGAGAGTGCTTTGTTTAGGTCACATGTTTACAAGTTTCTAGTCTTAATTATATTAGACACTATTTGAAGGCAATTTAATTATTGCCTGTATATATCCATCTTATTCACTTATCCTCTTCCCCCAAAAGAAGAGTGAAACAGCCATTCTCTTATTCACTGTGCCAAATTAATTCTGAAGAGACATGCTGGAACACACCAAAGAAAGCAATTTCTCCATTTACTTCAAGAAAATTAATTTTGTTGCTGCATTCCAAAGATCGCTCTTAGTAAGATATTTAGCAATAGCTAGCCCCTGAGACTAGGGCTTCCTGAGGAAGGAAATGAAGACAGCTAAGGAGGAAAGCAAGCACTCCAGAACCATCCCAGGACCAGGATCTCTGAAAATTCCCACCTTCCTGGTCTTTGGCCTCCCACTGCACAACTTTCTCAATTGCCAGAGATCAAGTTTGTTGTTCAAGTGGTACCTCCCGCCAAGTGCCTCATCCCAAGCCCAGCTATTTTCCCCTTCACTATCAGACACTGTTACATAATTTAAGAGAGCAGATATCTTATTTAGTAATATCTCTGATTCCACAAAATTCAGTACATTCCTGAGATACAGGAGTGACTTGAACTCAAATTTTGATGGCTCAAGTTGAAAACACCCTCCTGTTTCTGTATGAGGATCAGCTACACTATCATTTGCTAACCAATAGTAATAAAAATCCTACATTTGCTTAGAATCTGTATTAAAAGATTATGAGGGTCGGGGAGCTAGTATAGTAGGTAGGAAGCATGCCTTATATGCAGCTGACCCGGTTTCTGTCTCCAACACTAGCCCCTGAGCATTGTCAGGAATGCACCCTTAGTAATCAGCCAGGAGTCAGTCCTGAGCACTGATAAGGTTGCTCTTTATCCTCAAAAAAAGAAAGCAATAACTCTAAAACCTTACTTTACATCTTAATTCTGAATCTTGCTCTCTTTTAAAAAAAAATTAAATCCTGAGGATAAATACAAAGTCACAAAAGGGGCCATGATGGTTAGTGCACTTTTGGGGGGTAGAGAGCAATATATATATATATATATATATATATATATATATATATATAGTTTGTTTGTTTTGGGTCACACCCGGCAGTACTCAGGAGTTACTCCTGGCTCTATGCTCAGAAATGGCTCCTAGCAGGCTCAGGGGACCATATGGGATGCCAGGATTTGAACCACCATCCTTCTGCATGCCAGGCAAACGCCTTACAAGAGGAATATATTTTAACATTTTATCCATGATGCAATGACGCACACAGGGAGAGGGAGATTTGTGTTGACTATGGAAGGTGAGGACCATACAATGGCACTTGTAGGTGCTAGCTCAGACAACCTCCAAGAGGGGGAGGCAGTGGCAGACCAGAAGGAAGGGGTTAAGGTACATAGTATATGGGGTTGGAAGCAGGAGCTTCCAGCTCAGAGGTTGGGTGGGGGAGACAGAGTCCAACAACATATATGGAATGAAGCATCAGCTGTCACCTCCCCGGTGTCTTGTAATGTAACCCTGCAGGGTGACCAAACACTCAATAAAATTATGGCTAGCCAGGAGTGGAAATTAGTGAACATACTGACAACCTGACAGGGCAAACGAAGGGGAAAGGGTGACCTGACTTAGAAGAGCAGCCCTGGAAGTGCTTTTTTCCCCTTGATAAGAAATAGCATTCCACTCAATACTTATACATGACCAATGGTCCCCCAAACACCACCAGAAATAATTCCTGAGCACAGGACTAGGAGTAAACTCTTGAGCACTGCCCCAGTGTGTCCCAATCCCCACCGCACCCCATCCTCCAAAGAAACCAGTCACATAAAAAAAAGTGGCCTTTAGTAATGAAAGAAATAAATAACCACTGGCTATTTTCTTTAAGTTTAGGCCTTATGGGTGACATTAGGACACTGGGACCAAGTCACAGATCAGACAAAAATCCAAGTCCTCTGCTCCACCTTCCAACCATCCACACAACTGTCCTGTACACATGCTAATTCATCAAGAATCACTTTCCTTCTGCTCCTTGACTTATTTTCTGTGTGGATTTGTTTTCCAGCTATAACAATGTCCGACAGAGTCAAGATTGTTGAGATTCAAACTTCAACAACCAGACTTTAAAGTGATCTTGTCAAGAAGGGCTGCTGGAGAGTGGTAGGGGGCTGATAATGGGAAGTGAACCCTGAGGGTGGGATTGGTGCTAGAACATTTATGGCTAAAACTTAATCATCAAAAGCTTTCTAAATGGGCCGGGCGGTGGCGCTAAAGGTAAGGTGCCTGCCTTGCCTGCGCTAACCTTGGACGGACCGCGGTTCGATCCCCCGGTGTCCCATATGGTCCCCCAAGCCAGGAGCAACTTCTGAGCACATAGCCAGGAGTAACCCCTGAGCGTTACTGGGTGTGGCCCAAAAACCAAAAAAAAAAAAAAAAAGCTTTCTAAATTTAAAAAACTTAATAAAATGAAAATAAAATTTTGGGGAAAAAACAATAAACAGTATGGATTTGGTCTCTACCTCTAATAGGATCACTAGATTGCTACTGGGGAAATGATACCTTCAGGGCAATGCCCTTCAGGATAATAATGGGACCAGAACTGAGATCCATTCTCCAGGATGAGCTTCCACCAGTCTGTGAGAGAGAGAGCAAACTCAATTACTCCCTAAGCAACTTCCTGACTAACTGGGTTTGAGGCTGCTCTCCTCATTCCTAATGTACTCACACACTCAGCATATTCTGTCTTTACAACGCTCACAATTCACCTTGCAGATTAACTGTAATTCCTGGGTCCAGAATGGTGTTTGTTCTGCTTTAGTGTCTATTGCATTGATTCTGCCAACTCTATGGGAAACGCTCCTACCAATTTTTCTATCCTGTCACAATCTCTATATCAGGAAGGGCACTGCCTGATAAGTGAAGAAGGCTTGGCTAGTTGTTGTTTATTTTGTAGCTGGTAAGGTTGGGGGCTACTCCTGGTGATATGCTCAAGGGTCACTCCTGGCACTGATGGGGAGCCATATGTGATATCAGGAAGTGGATCAGGTTTAAATGTATCAAATCAAATGCCTCAACCCCGTACTATCTTTGTGGTCTGCAAGGCTTGACTTAAAGTTCAATAAAAAATAAAATTGTGAAAACATCCTGAAAGCCAGGAAACAAAGTGAAAAAAATAAATAAATAAACCTCAAAACTGCCCAAAGCAGTTAGTCCCTGCCTGTCCCAGCCAGAGCTGAGGAGGTTCCCCTGCTTCTCCTGGGAGCCACTGCAGCCCAGGGCTTGCAGCAGGCAGAGAATTTCTCACACTGAGATGAAGTTTCCAAAGGGAATTTTCTGTCCTGGGCAATAAGCAATCAGACACGGATTTCAAACCATGAGACCCACTTAATTACACTTCAGAGCATTGACTCCAGCCGCCAGTAATAACCACCAGTTCAAAAAGATTAGGCTGGAGTGGCTTTAATCTGCCTGGATATGCAAGAATGAGAAGAAAGGGCAATTCATCCCGCCCAGCTTGCTTTCCCCGCCCCCCTCAACTCTATAGGCATTTTATTCTTTTGCGGGTATTTACAGAACTGCAGAGCAGCACCTGGTTTAATTTTACTGGCAAATGAGAGATCAGACCTCATTTTCACACGTTTACTCGATCTAACCACATGTATTAACCACCCTGTCTCACCAGGATATGTCGGAATCTCTTTTCCATCAGGAGAAAGGCTCAGACTGTCTCCCACACTTCCATGTATCAAACAGCCTGGCTGACTAAAAGGCACCGAGCATTTCCCCAGCTGAAAGGCAGAGAAGAGCACTGTGCCAACCCTTAGGGAGATGTTCAAGAGCATGTTTCTGGCAATGAGATACCTAGATACCTCACAACTTTCAGACAACCCCTCTTTCAAAAATCATTGCCTCATTGTGCCTGCAAATAAACTATCTTGTCCATTCGGGGAGCAGGGGGAGTGGACCTTCCCAGCAAGTTCCCAGAAGCTGTGGGTTCACTCCTAGTGATCCAAGCCCTGGTGGTGTGATTCTTCCAGTCTGATCCTATGGGCCACCAGGGCTAGAAGCCTAGTGGTCATTAGTGACCAGCATCAAAACCCAGGGCCTTTTGCATAAGAGATAAGAATTCAGGCTTCCTGCTATCTCCTGACCCAAACCTGTCCATTTTTAAGAGCTGAATTTTCATTAAGAAAGTGTGATACAAGATAGATTTGTGCTAGGCTGCTGATAAATTTGTTCTAGGCTGCTGAACAAAAGTATCTACCAAGAAAGACAAGTCAACAAATCAGTGTTGGTTGCTGTCCAGTCTTGCTCCTTCAGCACATGATCACCTTCTCATTCACCAAATTTTCTCTTTTCCTGATCACCTCCTGAAAACATGACCAGCAAACAGGCTCCAATCGAGGAGAGCCATGTAAGCAAAGTTCACCAAGAACTATCTTTGTTGTGTTGTTGGGGGAGGAGACAAATCCAGCAGTGCTCAAGGCTTACTCCTGGCTCTGTGCTCAAGAATCACTCCTAGAAGGCTCAGGGGACTATATGGGTTATCGGGAATGAAATTCAAGTCAGCTACACTCAAGGGAAACAACCTTCCCTGCTATATTAGCACTTCGGCTCCAAGAACTGTCTCACCCTTTTCTCTGTGTTGGTATGCTTCCTTGTTTCTTTCTAGAATGACCGATGCTTCCTGAACTTGAACCTAAACAAAGAAGATTCAATATTCTAGGGTGAGAAACAGCCTGGTTAGCAAGTGTTCAAGGCTACTCTGCTTTCAATGATAATACAAGACAAAGTGGCCTTGGATTAGGAGGTACAGAAGGGAGACTCAGAGGCGGGAAGAGGGATGCCAAGCCCAGACAGTCAACAGGGAGGCCAGCAAAAGTGGCTACTGTTTCCAGTCCAGCTGGCATCAAGAGTTACATGTTCACTTCTGCAGAGTCCTGATGGTCTGCCCATACAAGGATTCCAGGGCTGTTAGATTACACCTTGTTTTACCCAAAACAAATATCATCCCTAGTTCCTTTGTATCTGTTTATTTACAACTTGGTCTAACCCCAAAACAGAGATTGCTTTACATGTAAACCTGGAAAGGAGTGGCTTAGGATAGCTTGTCCTTATCTGCCCCCACCTGAGGGTGGTCTCTGTACTCAGCTATGAGGCAGCTTACTCTTGATAATGAGGTAGAAGATTACCAGTCTACACCTGTTTCACCCTCAGCCTGGTTTGGATTATTTTGTGCAGCAACTCTGCTTCAAAATATGGTGCATGGGGAGATTTTATACAGGGCCACCAAATCTTTATATATGATCACAACACTAGGAAGTAAACAGAGCAGGTTTGACACCACTTTCACACATCAGCCTAAGAGAAGATGTGTGTAGTCTTCAATCTACTTGCTCAAAACCACACAGAGAAAATTAGGGCAGGGCTAGGAGGAAAACAAAGCCTCCTGATTTCCACCCACGTACATCTACAGCCTGTTTCACCCACACACAGACCACCAGGATATTATATTATAATAATGTAATAGAGAAACTTTAAATGAATGTATTCCTCTCTCTTGGCCACATGCACATTTGTTCCCTTTAAAATAGATGTATGTTCACTACATCATGGTTAGAGTCTGACTCCAGAAAATAGCCATAGTTTACGAACAACAGTCTTTTCCAGAGTGATTATCTATGGCACAAGGCTGGACTATACCTGTTTAATGAATTGCATTTTCCCCTGACACAAGACTCTGGATGGATTATATAAATTCCTTGTGAATGTGAACTAAAAATAATGAGTTTAGGATATGTGTTCTAGGAAAATGTAGAGGCTCTATGACACCACGGTAGTCTTTTTACTTGTGTGTGTGGTGGAGGGGAAAGTGAAAGGTTGGGCCAGGCCTGGCAATCTTTGATGGGTATTGCCAGCTTTGTGACCAGGGGCATTTTTTTTAGAAATGACCAGGAGACAACAGTGTGTCAGAAATCAAGCCTAGACCTCTGCATCCAAAACATGTGCTCATGTTTTTGGTTATTTTTGAACTATCTCAACAGATCCATGATTGTATTTAGCTTGTCGATCTGTGTGAAGAAATTCAAGTGAGAGATACAGTAATAAAAATATTTGTAAAAGTACGTGCATATATTTATCTTCATACCAATCCAAAGAATTTACCCATAAAATCAGAAAGTAAAAACACAAATTAAAAGTATGAGTATTGGGCTGGAGCAATAGTACAGCAGACAGGGCACTTATCTTGCACAAAGCTGACCTGGTTCAATTTCCTAAATCCCATATGGTCCCTCTGAACACTGCTGAACTCTACTGGATATTGTCCAAAAAACAAAAATTACATATTAAACAAAAAAAAGGAAAAAACTATATATATATATATATATACATATATATGCACATATATATGAGTATGGAAGAAAAATAGGTATGTTTATCTACAGTTACATGGATTTTAAGAATTCACACACAATTTTAAAATATATAATAATTCATTGTGTGTGTACTGCAGGGAAATAAAACTATAAATGTGGGGCCGGCACGGTAGCATTAGAGGTAAGGCGTCTGCCTTGCCCACACTAGCCTAGGACGGACTACGGTTTGATCCCCCAGTGTTCCATATGGTCCCCCAAGCCAGAAGCGATTTCTGAGCACATAGCCAGGAGTAACACCTGAGTATTACTGGGTGTGGCCCAAAAACCAAAAACCAAAAAGAAAACCAAAAAACTTATAAATGTGAGTTCATTGTATTCTTGTTTAATTTTTCTTTAATATATAAAATCTTTATTTAAGCAGCATGATTATAGTTGGGTATTATTTTTGGTTTGATTTTGGGCCATACCTACCAGAGATTAGGGGTTAGACTTGCTCTGTGCTCAGAAATCACTCATGGTAGGCTTTGGGAAGGAAACATATGGAATTCTGGGGAATGAATTTGGGTCAGCAAACACCCCCCTACCCACTGTTCTGGCCCTATCATTGTACTTTTTTACTCAGTGGAAAACAATGCTTTTATGTTATCCTTCCTAATTTTATACAAGTTTTTGATAAAGAAGAAGTCAGAATTGTCAGGGATTTAGGAAAGAAAAAAGGGAAAAATATGAAGTCAGAATAAACTTAAAAAAATACACATTTAACCTAAATTTCATAAAGAGTAATATGCATATGACAAAAGCAGCATCAGTTCTATTGGCTGATTACCTGATATAAGATTCCCACCATAAATCTTTTAGATAATCAAGAGCAGCTATAAAAGATATTTTCAAATATTGACAAGAAAAAGTATAGCCCCCTAAGTGAGACTAATTTGTTGTTGTTGTTTTTTCCCCATTTAGAAGCTATTAAATGGCTTCCACAGAGGAAATCCTCAACAGAAAGTTAATAATCACTTAATTACTACTGGACTTTAAGTCCAAATACATTTCTTCCTCCCTGTCTACATATTCCTCACTTCTATTTGGGAGTGGGCTTTTCACCATTACTTGTGGATAGGCAGAGGCATGTTTCTAATACTGAACTAAGAGCACAGAGTAATGATTTGGCAAGAAAGTTCTTCCTTATTCATACAATCTTGGCTTGATTTACAAAAATCAATGTTTAGTTCTTACTGTCCAATATATTTATTTCACCACTCATCAATTTACAGAAAGAACTTTTCTTCATAATTGACATTTATATGCAATTTCTCATCCATCAAACTGGTTATATCTAACACTTATCAAGCAAGTAACCAGAACCTGAGAACATTTCCAATAAAAGTTCAGAGAAGGATCAATGAAGCCAGAGAGTACTTCTACCCACAAGAACTTGTGATTAAGACCCTACAGGCTAGTTCCCTCCTCAAACATAAAAAGATCAAAAGATCACTTGCATTAGAAAGCTGCATGTCTCAAGGGCAAAATGATGGGTCTGGCAACAAGAATTCCTATAGTGGAGAAGGAAACATTATAGACTGGCATGTTCAGAAGACACATTATGAAGAAGAAAAAAATGTAAACCAGCCCTTGAAAAATGGTCAGACAGAGAAATCACGTGCATTATCAGCAAAGAGGCTGGTGATTATCAACTGCTATGATCCATCACAGGAACAATAGCCCTGGATAGAATTAAGTCTCTTACATTAAACTTGGAAACTATGCCAGAAAGCACTTCAGATTCCTGTTCACAGTACTTATGTTTATTAGTACTTAGGGTTTAGGATCTAAAATTAGTAGTTCATCCATTATTTTAGAAAATTAGCTTGTCAAAATTGAAGGCTCAACATTTGATTGAGCAAAAGCCACAATAAGCAAGTCACCTAAAGGAAAAGATTGGCTCCCAGACCACTGAGAGTAATGGACTCATTACCCACTGAACTCACTCACATATCAAATAAGAGACTATATCATCACAGGAAGTCCTGGTCTCTCAGGAAGATGTTTATAGAGACTAAACATGCTTATCCCTGGAGCATCCAAGAAATAAGGGCCACTGAAAGTAGTTTTTACATTTCAGTGTCCAGAAAAGAGCTTCCTAAAATCTAGAAAATACTAGCTTGCTAAAACTGAATTTTCTCACTTTTGTTTTTTGCAGAACAGTGACCCTCTCACAGTTTGGGCTTCTCTACTTTGAATGGAGGTGGGCGGGGGGGAATGATGCTTAGGGGATACTCCTGGATCTGTGCTCAGCGGTAACTCCTGCCTGTGCTTAAAAGACTATATGCATGGGGCCGGGCGGTGGCGCTCGAGGTAAGGTGCCTGCCTTACCTGCGCTAGCCTAGGAGACGGACCGCGGTTCGATCCCCCGGCGTCCCATATGGTCCCCCAAGCCAGGAGCGACTTCTGAGCGCATAGCCAGGAGTAACCCCTGAGCGTCACCGGGTGTGGCCCAAAAACCAAAAAAAAAAAAAAAAAAAAAAAAAAGACTATATGCAGTGGCAGGGTTCAACTGGGTTAAACTGACATAAGGAATGTACCTCAGACCCTGTAATCTCTCTCCAGCAACTCTGTTTTCAGGCTAATATTAAACCCTACTGTACCTTATTCAATCACAAACCCACACACAACTAGTAATATGGTTTATTTGGAGAAAAGAAAGTAGATTCTGTATAATAGCCCATTGAACTAGCTTATCTTAGCATTCTGAAGTCAAACCATGATCTTAGAGTACTTAGAGTACCTTAGTGATACTTAGAGTACCACTCTAAGTCAGCCCAGAAAAGGAGTATTTAGATCAGGGCTTAACACCAAATAGGTTTCCAAAACTATGTGGTACTGCCATGGTAAAGACCTTGGGGCAGAAGAGACAATACATGAGGTAGGTGCCTGCCTTATAGACATTTGATCCCAAGAATCTTATATGATCCCCAGGAAAAAACGCCAGGAGTAATTCTTGAGCAACTCAGTGAGGACAGTCAGTTATGACCCCCAAACAAACAGACAAAAATTGCCACCCTATTGGCACTCCTAAGTGGCTGAGCATGGAAAAACCTTTACATTTCCATTCACTGGGGGACATGGAGAGGTGAGTAATCATCAAACAACAAATTATTCCAAAATATGGAAGATTCATAGGCATTAGGTAGTGCCCGAGTGCTTATAGTTATCATGGCTATTTATAATCAGAAGGTTTCCCAGTTGAGAAAAGACTGATATCATGATAACATCCACTTCTCTCCCAATACACATCATTATCCTCTACCCTGAGGAAAAGATGTTTTACCTTTATGTGGTCAAAGTGTCACTGAGCATCATTTAACACACAGTGTTAAAAAGTGGCCCAATGCCTTTCAGTCGGGCAGGCTGAAGGCCTAGGGAAATAAAGGAGCTAGTTCCCACTTACCACATAGAGGTTGCGCCAGATGACAGCCCATTCTCGAAGCGTAGATGTGAGCTCCTGGACCAGGGGCAGCTCACCAGGAATCACGGTCTCATGCTGCCTAAAGAGAACCAGAGACATGCTTGCTTTACTCCTGGTGTGTCAGCACTGCTTTTCCTGGAGGGAATATTCCCCCAAAGTTCAGGGATGTGATAGGGGTTAGCTGGGTTTGAAACAAAGCAAAACTTGTAGTGAGGTTTAATGTAGAAGATTTCATTCTATTTAAGCTTACCTTATCATCATGAATAAAATGAACCCAGCTCCTGCCACAGAGCAGGCTGTCGTGCAATCTAACAATCTTTATAATAGACTGGTTCACTTTAAAGAGTCCTGGAATAGAAGCCAAAATCTTCTATTCTGCTATTTCTATCAATATTGTGCAAATGACACAAGAGTTGAGATTCTCACTCAAAATGTGCTGGTGAGAACTGAAGTGGAACCCTTTGTAGAATGGCTGTTTCCTTCTAATCCGCCACTTCCAGAATATGACATATGGGGGCCAGAGTGATAGCACAGTGGGTAGGGTATTTGCCTTGCACATAGCAGACCTGGTTTCAATCCCTGAAATCCCATATGGTCCCCCAAGCTTGCTAATAGTAATTTCTAAGGGCAAAACCAGAAATAACCCCTGAGCACCACCAGGCATGGCCCGGAAACAAAACAAACAAACAAAAAAATACCATAAAAGTCCTCACTAACTCACAGGGAGATTCATATGAGGTAGGTCCAACACTCATTCACATAAATTCTCTCTGATATGATTCTCATTAATGAAAGGATAAAAGGAGATTGTGAACCAGCAATGAAGTGGGGATTAATGATAGAATCCATAGATTTATCAAGTAAGTTTATATGGCGGCTGGTTACATTTGAATTTCAAATATCTTAAAGTAAGAACTCTAAAATATGCACAATAAAAGAGTGGAACCTTATTAGAAATTCTAATTTTGGGGGGCCGGAGAGATAGCATGGAGGTAAGGCGTTTGCTTTGCATGCAGAAGGATGGTGGTTCAAATCCTGGCATCCCATATGGTCCTCTGAGCCTGCCAAGAGCGATTTCTGAGCATAGAGCCAGGAGTAACTCCTGAGCACTGCTGGGTGTGACTCAAAAACCAAAAAAAAAGAAAAAAGAAATTCTAATTTTTTATCTTGAACTTACTAGTTGAAGTGCAACCTACAGTTTACCCAGCAGTATACTTGGTGGAGTTTTTGCTCTTCGCCCTGGATTTCTATCAACCTGGCTGTGGTCAGGGGCTCTGAAGACACTTTTGGAAACAAAAGTGGAACAGGACATCTGGTTTTTACTTCTAATTTTCTCCCAAAGCATTATGTGAATCTAGCCATCTCTCTGGCTGGAGGACTGTTAACTGAGAATGTTCTGGGCTGCTCTGAGTCTGTCTCTAGTTTGAGAACTTTGGGACTCTGTGGTCCGCACTAATCACAAGAACATTCTGGGATCCCCTTCCTACTTCACTATTCACTATTACTGCTTACCAGGCTTCAGGCTCCTCAACTCAGCACTTGCCCCTCCTGCTGCAGGCTAGTGTCACCCATCTTAGCTGTCAGAGAAACTGTACTTCCCAGAACAAATGGCAAGGCAGATAATAATATAAAGTTTATAAAATTATCTGCATATCATAATCAGACATTTCATAACTTTACATTGAGCTTGTGAGCAAAGTAAGGCAGTTCCATCCTCCTCCATTTGTGATGTGAAAAACCTAACATGCCTTGTAGATACTTGAATCTGTCCAATATTAAGACTACAGGGTCAACTTGCTATCTCTATCCTAAAATTCCCAAAGTAAAGTGTCTTGGGTTCTAATTAGTAAAACAATATCAAGTGCTCTACACACTCCACACACACACACTAACAAAACAATGTCAAGTGCTACACACACACACACACACACACACACACACACACACACACACACACACACGTGAGCAAGTGATGTAAGACCAGGAAGGTTAACACTTGCAATGCATTCAATGCATTTCTCTACCATTCAATCTATTTCTCTACCATTACCATTACCATTCTCTACCATTATTACTATTACCATTTCTGGGAAGGGTGCCAGGATAGAAAGAGAAGACAAAAGAAGAAATTACAGCCCCAAAGAATTTTTCTTCCTTTATCATGTGAAATGATTTAATGATGTAAAAAAAATGCTAAAAGACAGAAGGTCTTCTTCAATAATACTCAACATCTTTTAAGAGTCTTCCTAAATTAGAACTCACCCTGTGTCTTCCACAGTCGCCTCTTTCAAGTGGATATAGGATTCAGGGAAAATGCCCTACAAAGAAAAGTTTAGGTTACATGGTCATAAAATCTCTTTATAAACTAAACAACAATTTTTTTTTCTGATGGGGGGATGATTGTGGATGAAAAAGTAAACTTAGAAAATAAAAATTTTGCCATCTAGCTTGCAGGACAACAATTATATTGCCATACTACCCTCATGAAAGCATGGCTGAAATTGAGAAAAATATACAGATAAGGGATCGCAGTGGGATAGGTGAAATGTTCTGCAAGTAAACAGGAAGCATGTCTGGCTCTCTTAAGAGCTGCAATTATTATTAGGAGTTTAGTAGTGAGCTCCTAAATCCTCTCCAGATATTTGCCACAAGACACTTCCCTAAATGGGTTTCACATAATTAGTAGATGGAGGGCTGTGTACTTAGTGCCCCATAAAATTATAGTGATTTGCTAAGCAATTCCTCTCAGCCCTTCCACTTAAACCAAATGTGCCCCAAATCAATTACTACTAGTTATCTGGTTATTTTTAGCACTTCCCAGTTTCAAACTGTTCTCCACTCTATATCCCTAAGAGGCAACTCTACATCAGTTATTGTGGCATTGTAAATGGGAAATTATGGTCCAGAAAAGCTAAAAGAAAAAGAAGAAACCACTTAGTAGAAAGAGAATAGATCAGATTTAGCCAACAGGAAGAAATCTTGGATATAGTTTCCTGAATTTCCAAATGTGAGATTCTAACTGTGTAATACACTCATTAATAAGCAAAGAAGTGCACTAGAGCAATAGCACAGCGGGTAGGGTATTAGTTTTGCATGTGGCAGACCTGGTTTGATCACCAGTATCCCATTTCCAAGCCTGCCAGGAGGAATTTTTGAGTGTAGAATTAGGAGTTACCCCTGAGCACCAATGGATGTGGCCCCAATAAAAACAAATCACTGGCTTTAGAATAGGTAATACATTTTTTTTGGTAATACATTTTTGTTTTATATAAACTTTGCACACAAGACCAGAAGTCACAGATAACCTATTTACTGAGCTCCACTGGCTTGCACCTGTACCTGCAAAGGTTAATGTGATCATGTGGCCCCTTCGTGTTAAACATTTTTGACAATATGTGGATGATAAATATCCCACTGTCTGGAGGGTACTGGGTCAAAGACGTGTGTAGGGAGGTCAGAGATAGTACAGTAACAGCTCTGGCAACATATATGGTCCCCTGAGCTCCCCTAGAAGTGATTCCTGAATGTGGAAGCAGAGGGGAAGGTGTGAAAGAGAGGGGAGAGAGGGAACAAAGGAAGGTGGGATGGAAGGAGAGAAAGAAGAAAGAAGTGAAGGGTAATGTAAGGAGGGAGAGAAGGAAGAAGAGAGGGAGGGAGGGAGGGAGGGAGGGAGGGATGGAAGGAGGGAGGGATGGAAGGAGGGAGGGAGGGATGGTAGGAGGGAGGGAAGGAGGGAGGGAGGAAGAAAGGTAGAAGCCAGTGATTCTTAATCCTTTGAGACAAAGGCTGGTCTTGTGCTACTGTGTCTACTATATGTGTCTCACCAAGCCCCTCTTTCTTCCTTTTAATTCCTTGACAATAAAACAAGAAACAGGACTTGGAGATACAGCATTGCTGGTAGAAAACATGGTTGAATCAGACTGGTCCCCTTGCTAGGAGTGATCCCTAAGGTCAAAACCAGAGTAAACACTAAGCACAGGTGTGGCTTAAAAACAATAGACTAAACAAACAAAGAAATGGCAAGAAAATAGACTAAATTGTTTCCAGCATTGTTGAAGACAAAAGTTCTATCACTGCTTGAGTCAAAAATAAAAAGGCGGTGGCGCTAGAGGTAAGGTGCCTGCCTTGCCTGCGCTAGCCTTGGACAGACCGAGGTTTGATCCCCCAGTGTCCCATATGGTCCCCCAAGCCAGGAGCGACTTCTGAGCACATAGCCAGGAGTAACCCCTGAGCGTCACTGGGTGTGGCCCCCCCAAAAAAAATAAATAAAAAGGCATTTTTTTTGGTTTTGGTCTGTTTTTGGACCATACTGAGCGATGCTCAGGCTTTAATCCTTGATCTGTGCTCAAAGACCACTCCTGAGAAGTACTAGGATCAACCCAGATTGGCTGCATGCAAGTATAAGGATAAATGCCTTATCCATGTACAATCTGGCACTGTTATAAAGAAATATATTTGGGAGCTAGAGTGAGAGTACACCAGCAATACCAGCACAGGATGGTAGTTCGATTCCTTGCATCCCATATGTCCCCAGAATCCTGCCAGGAGTGACTTCAGAATGCAGAGACAGGAGTAACTAATCCCTGAGTGCCACCAGGTGTGACGAGAGAGAGAGAGGAGAGAGAGAGGAGAGAGAGGAGAGAGAGGAGAGAGAGGAGAGAGAGGAGAGAGAGGAGAGAGAGGAGAGAGAGGAGAGAGAGAGAGAGAGAGAGAGAGAGAGAGAGAGAGAGAGAGAGAGAGAGAGAGAGAGAGAGAGAGAGAGAGAGAAAAGAAATATGTATTTGGAGGTTAAAATAAGATGCCACAAAGCTAGTCCCAAAATTATCTTGCAGATGATTTTCCACATCAAGCAGGTATCGGGCTGATTAAAATTTGCATACATTCACAACCCTAACGACTTGACTGGCTTCTTACCAACCAGGAAAAATCTGAGACAATTATTCAGGATCACCAATAGTGACTTGTTTTGTAATGAAGCCAAGATAATGAAGCAAAGAATTGATACTGGTGGACCAAAATGTTGATTTTCATATTAAAATAAAAGTAATTTTGCTGCATTACCACTGTGTAATCTGTTGGAATCAAATGACTCTATGATACCACACATTTAATGGTAGCCATTAAGAGTGATGCTTGTACAATGTTTCCTATTTTATACAGAGGAAACAAGTATAAAACTGGGTTATATATTTTTCATTTAAAATATGTCATGGGGCTGGGGCAATAGCACCGTGGGTAGGTATTTGCCTTGTATGTGGCCAACCTGGCTTCAATTCCCAGTATTCCATAGAGTCCTCCAGCCTGCCAGGAGCAATTTTTCAGTGCAAAGCTAGGAGTAACCCCTAATCGCTGTGGGGTATGGCCCCAAAACCAATAATAGTAATAATAAAATGTGTCAAATTTGGGCAAGAGCAGTAACAAAGGGCAGGGCATGTGTCTTGCACACTGCCAGCTTAGATTTGATCCCCAGCATCCTATATGGTCCCCTGAACCATTCCAGGAGTAATTCCTGAGCACAAAACCAGGAGTAACCCCTGAATATCACTGTGTTGTGGCCTCAAAACCAAATATTACTTCTACTACTTCTTTTACTTTTACTGCTACTACTACTACTACTACTACTACTACTACTACTACTACTACTACTACTACTACTACGTCAAATTTGCTTTTTCTTTCTCAGTGCAGCCCACTCAATTTAGTAAAAAAATTATTTTCAAGATATTGCTGCTAAGCATACTTCCACAATTTGGCCAAGATCAATAATCAGTTTCTCTGAAGCTCTTGGCTTCAGCAATTCGTAAGCCACTTGCTCATTTTATTAGCCCTCCAAATGCCTAGGTCTACTTTTAAATGAAACCAAAAATTTCCATTAAAATAATAGGCCTTTCTTTCAAGTAGTCTTCCACAAAAGCCTGCCAAACATAAGAAAATAACATTCATGATCATTTCAAATAGGCTGGCTATCTTAATGAAAGGGTTTCCAAAGTTGAGCATAATTCCTGACAACTGATTATGATTCCTTCTATTTTTTCTGGGTCTCATCAAAAGAAAGATAATTCAACTCAAAATCTTGAAGTCAATAATTAGGGGCCTGGGATGGTTCAGTGGCAAAAATCCCAGGCCTTGCAAAAGCAAGGAGGAAAACTCAACACCAGCTATCACTCACGTGCAGCGTGCATGGTTCAGATGGCTTTGGGAATCCTGGCATAGTATCTCTGGAGTAAAACCCAGTGTGGTCAAGCATCTCAACTAAAACATATGGGCCCCTGCAAGCATTAAAGTTCAATGTGCAAATGTCACAATCAAGCACACGTTCAGTCCAGTCTCCACATAAAGGGCAATAACAAAAGGCATAAAAAGCACAACATAAAAAAATCAAAAGTAAATGTACAGTCCTTTTTTATACTATTTTTTTTCTTGTTGTTGGTTTTTGTTGTGTTTATTTGTCATTGCTTTAGCTTAATTTTTTTCTTTTTCTTTCTTCTCTTAAAGTTATATTATAGCTTCTACATAGGCTTCTTTCAGCTTTTTTTTTTTTTTTCATACAGAACTTGAATCATCTTGTTCTGCCTCATAAATTGAGGGGGGAAAAAAGTGGATGGTACCAGGAGCAAACAGCAGCATGAACATTGAGTGGAAATAAAAACTGATCAGACCTAAATACCAAACCCAAAGTCAATGACAACAGAATCAAGATACCCAACTCCAAAAGCCAAATACAAAGGGGACCTGTTACACGGGCAGTCCAGGGGGTGAAGGGGGAGGTATGGAATGCATGCTGGAAACAGGATTGGAGAGAGGACAACAACACTGGTGGTGGTGATGGCCCAAATTTAAGTACCTTAAATATAACTGTGGAAGACTTGTAGTTGAAAAAGAAAGAAAGCAGGGAGGTGTGTCTCCGGGAGTGGCCCCAAAACAAAAATAAATAAATGTTTTAAAAAAGGGAGGAGGGAGACTTGGGACATTGGTGATGGGAATGTTGCACTGGTGATGGGTGGTGTTCTTTACATGACTGAAACTCAAACAAAATCATATATGTAATCAAGGTGTTTAAATAAAAAAAGAAAAAAAAAGAAAAAAAAAGAAATACAGGGGCCGGAGAGATAGCATGGAAGTAAGGCATTTGTTTTGCATGCAGAAGGTCGGTGGTTTGAATCCCGGCATCCCATATGGTCCCCCGAGTCTGCTAGGGATGATTTCTGAGCATAGAGCCAGAAGTAACCCCTGAGCGCTTCTGGGGGTCTGACCCAAAAACACAAACACAAAAACAAAAACAAAAACAAAAAAAAAAGAAAAAAGAAAAAAAGAAATGCAGAATTTTAAAATCAGTAAAATTCTAGAACTAGCGATGTAGTTCAATTGATATAAGCATTCTCCCTGCTGTACTGTCTCTCACGCCCTACGACAGACTAAATAAAAATAATAAAACTAGAAATGAGATCATCTACACTAAAATAAAACTATGGGTAAAAAAAACTCAGCATCATGTTTGGGGAGGAATGAAAGGACACAATTTTAAGTATTTATTTGTATCCAAAGAAAAAACACTCTTAGGTCAGAGCTATTGTACAGGAGTATAGGATATTTACCTTGCATGCAGCTGACCCTGATTCAATCCCCAGCACCCCATATGGTTCTCCTCACCTGTCAGGAATAAGCCCTGAACACAGCCATGTGTAGTCCAAAAAGAAAACCAAAAAACAAACACTCCTTTAAATCTCCAACAAAGTATATGTTGTGTTGTACACACACATACATGTACAAGTACTGAAGAGTCAACAATATTGAAAGTTTGATGGGGACAGTCCTGATTTTTTTTATTATTTAGTTTACACCCTGTGGTGTTCGGATGGTACCCCTAGCTTGATTCTCAGGGGTCCATATGCTGCTGAAATTGCATATAGGTCTGCATCAGTCCACTCTCTGGCCCAGACATTCCTATTCTTAATAATCTGTATATTAAGCAGAAAGGTGTTTTTTCCAGAACCCAGAGCACTCCTGAAAGATATTCACTTTTGATAAATTCTAAAAAGCTTTTATCATCCCTTGCCTAATTCACTAGTTTGCTGTTCTTCCAAAGGAAAGTGCTGACTGCTATATTGCCCAACAAAAGTGCTGATCTAACCTAAAATAAGCTGAAGGGGGTATTAACATAATTAATAGATCTTAGTTAGCTTGATGACTACTGGCTTTGACACTGGTATAAAGAATCTGCTAGGGTCAATAGTTTTCAAGCTCTTCCCATGCTGAGATAAGATTTTCACAGCAACTTACTACTCATTATTCATAAAATAAAAATTTAAACACATAGAAAAAAAAGAAAAATATATATCTAAAATAAAATTCTAACAACTAGCATGACAATGTTAAAGAATGAGAGAAGTTGAATGCCTGTCGCAAATACTGGTGAAGGGGGGGGTATTCTGTTTCTGACTAAAACCCAACTACAAACATGCTTGTAATCATGGTGCTTTAATAAAGATTTATATATATTCTATGAAGCAATATTTGCTACAGTATTCCATTCTTTTCTACTACTGAATTTTTTTTTGAATTTGAAAATTTTGGTTATACTCATCTAATACCTAAGAGCTCAGTAAATTCTCACTGACTTTAGTAATACCATTGTGAGATATATGTTGTAACAAGAAATATAAAATCAGGGTCGGAGAGATAGCATGGAGGTAAGGTGTTTGCCTTTCATGCAGAAGGATGGTGGTTCGAATCCCGGCATCCGATATGGTCCCCTGTGCCTGTCAGGGGCTATTTCTGAGCATAGAGCCAGGAGTAACCCCTGAGCACTGCCAGGTGTGACCCAAAAACAAAAAAGAAAAATAAAAAAAAAAGAAATATAAAATCAATTATTTTGTGCCAGCTAAGTCACACTGGTAGTGGGACAGGTGTCAGACATTGACTATCTGAAAAAACTGTATTAGAAAAACTCTGCAAACTACAAACATTAAAAAAATTGGGTTATACAAACCATAACAAGCTAAACACAAAATGGACCTGTTACACTGGGAGTTAGAGGTGGAGGTATAGGATGCATATGGAGAACTATGGTAGAAAGAGGTCAACATTGGTGGTGGGAAGGGCCCTAATTCACTATCCCTAAACACCTGAAATACAACTGTAATTACAATGGTCTCAAAACAAACAAACAAAATATTGGTTTATAATGCAATATCACAATGGGCAGGGCATTTTGGTCCCAAGAGCCCCTCAGGAACGACCCCTGAGTGTAGAACCAGGAATAACCCCTGAGCACTGCTAGGTGTGATCCCCCCAAAAAACAGGATGTTTGACTGAAAATATTAGTTATTATATTAGTTATAATGCACTAATATTAGTGCAAAATATTAGTTATAATGCAGTTATTGATCACATTGTACTACAAGAAGTTATGAGATTAATTTTGAATCTACAACTTTGGCTTATATTGATGAGCTAAATGAAGCCCTTACTAAGAAATTGTTCTACAGGTAAAAATAAAACTTAAGTA
Source organism: Suncus etruscus (assembly GCF_024139225.1). Classification (NCBI taxonomy): domain Eukaryota; kingdom Metazoa; phylum Chordata; class Mammalia; order Eulipotyphla; family Soricidae; genus Suncus; species Suncus etruscus. Next base: position 94,841,930 of record NC_064850.1, on the reverse strand, counting down.
GCATTTTAAGAGAATGAATATCCAAACAGAAACCAAAGGATAAAAGATGAAATATGTCTTCACCCATAAAACAGCTCACGAGGGGCTGGAGAGATAGTATAGCTGGTAGAGCATTTTCTAAGCAAGGGCCTGTCTTCAGTCTCCGGCATTCCATATCGTCCCCCCCAAGCACTACCATGAGTGATTCCTAGTGGAGAGCAGGAGTAACCTCTGAGCACTGCCAGGTATAGCCCAAAAACAAAAATAAAAACAAAAAGCCAGCTCACTATAGCACTACAGCACTACTGGTAGGCTGCTACTTTGCTGGGTTTGAGGGCCTATGAGAAGAAGCTGCGGAGTCCATCTCTTGAACTGGTTGGCAGAACATAGAGCTTGTGCCATGTCATCTGAACACTGAAGTCATATGATTTCCCTTCAAATCTAAAGAACAGCCTTTAAAAAGGAAAGGCCAAAGAGGCTTAAAGATAAGATACAGATGTACTGCACAGATGAGATCAGACAACACCACAAAAACTAGCAGAAATATCAAAAATAAACTGAATAATATGTCATACCTTTTTAGATTTATTTTGGAGGGTGTATCCTCTGAACCAACCTGCCAGGGAATAAGAGAAAATAGAATCTTTTGTATTATCTGAGATACTATCAAGATATTAGCAATATATAGTTTATATTCTGCTAGAAAACTGGGAAAAAAACCCACGTCGATTAGCAGGTACTATGCTAGAATCATACCCTGCCTCTAATCCTTTGGAAAAATGAAAAAAATAATGAGAAGGCAATCTTAACATCTTACCACATTAAAGCATGACAAATATAGATGTTCATACACACATATACATACACACAAATATTTGTATTGAAAAATAAAACAACATTTCAGATAGTTCTTTTCTATTTTTAAGTTCCTGTGAAAGAGTTAAAAAGTTGATAGTAGTTGAGTTTCAGCCATACAATGTTCAACACTCACCCCTTCACTAGTGTTTATTTCTCACCACTAATTTTTCCAGTTTCAATCCTGTTTCCCCCTTGTAAACACTATAAGCATCCCTCACAATAAAGATTGATAAGGCTTTAAAAGTAAAAGCTTTAACTTCTTCCTTAAAATCCCAATATATAGGCATCCTCATTATGCTTTCAGACCCTATTTATTGTAAAGAAAATATTTTCTTTTTGTGGGAGGGGTTTGAGCCACATCCAGTGGTACTCAGGGGTTACTCCTGGCTCTGCGCTCAGAAATTGCTCCTGAGAGGCTCGAGGGACCATATAGAATACAGGGAATTGTATCCCAGTCCATCCCTGGTTGGCCACATGCAAGGCAAACACCGTACTGCTGTGCTATCTCTCAGACTTCTCGAAAGTGTATTTTTCAAAATATACATTCGAGTATTTTCTCTGATGCTTGCTTGTCCATCCCTTCCTTGTCTCCTGGTGATATACCAACCAAGGAAGAGGGAGGATATTTGGAATTATTTTTTCAAAGTTGAAATAGAAAATTTGTAGTTTGAAAAAATTCAGGAAGATTCCGCTATACCTCTTTGTTTTCTAGTTCCACATTACTCCTCCCCATGCCCCAACATCTTCCATACTTGGTTCTAGATCTCCTGGAAGGAAAGAAGGCCTCTGGGAGGATGAGAGGGAAACTGTTGATATTGGTGGTAAGAAATGTGCACTGGTGAAGGTTGTTGTACACTGTATGATTGTAATCAATCTTGGACAGCTTTATCTGTGAAAAAATAACTGTAGTATGAAAAACTTTGTAACCATGGTGCTTAACTAAAAATAAATAAAAATTAAAAGAATATTTTAAAAAATAACTAAGAAAAAGAAAATACATAATTTAATCTCATAAACAAATATTTTATATTAAGTTTTTGAATATCTCCTGTAGGTAAGTCCCTATATTAATTTCCCTCCTACTTCATACCCACTTGACACCAATGTGATCATCTTGTATAGGGAAAACTTGTTAATATTGCCAGTACAATGAGTATGCAGCCCACCATGTTCAATCACCAGCACCAAACGATCCCCAATCCCCACCAGGAATAATCGCTAAGAACAGAGCCAGGAATAAGCCCTGGCCACCACCAATTGTGGTCCCCAATAAAAAAATGTCTAAAAGAAGTACATTATGTGTAAAGCAGTTATATGCACAGGAAGAACATAGAAGTTGTAATTTTTAGACTATTTACCTAGACGTGGTACAATTCACAAAACCTCCTTCCCACACACACAGAGCTGGGAGTAGCCCCAAAGCACTCCTAGGTATGGCCCAAACAAAGAAACCAAAAGGTGGTTGAGGGAGGCATGATTATCTACACTGACTCTCCTAGAGACTCCCCTTCCCAATGACCTTCATGGAATTGAAAGCTGAATCAGAACCAAGGAGTTTAGGATGCAACAACTGCTCTTCATCATTAGAAGCGATCTGACTTCCCACACTATGAACATCTGTGACTTCCTTAACTATGAACATTTCTAACTTCCAAAACTACAAAAATTTCTTCTGACACTGCTGAAAATAAAATAAAACACAGCTGATAAATCCTAGTAAGCCTGATCTAGACAAGGTGAAGTTAATGTGACAGTAAACAGAAATTATGTTGACAAGGGCTGGGAGAAGAGGAGGACTGACAAAGGGGCAAAAGCTTATAGAACTACATCTAAGCAATAGCATTTCTAGAACCTGTGAAACTGGGGCTGGAGAGACAATTCAACAGGGTAGGGTGTTTGCTTTAAATATGGCTAATCCCCAGCACCCCATGTGGTCCTGAGACCCACCAGGAGTTCAGACCCAAGAGTAAGTTAGATCCAGTTTCCAGCGTTCAGACCCTAGAATAAGCCCTGAACTCTGGTGGGTTAGGAAAAGAAATGGAGGGAAATGGAGAAAAGAAGAGAGAAAGAGGGAGGGAAAAGGGGGTGGACATAAAAAAAAAAAGAAAGAAAAGAAAAGGCCTGTAGAATGTCAATTAGGGGAATTCTACTCAATTGTAAAAGCTATTGAAAAGGAAATTCAGGGCCTGGATAGATAGCACAGGGGCGTTTGTCTTGCAAGCAGCTGATCCTGGATCAAAGGTGGTTGGTTCGAATCCCGGTGTCCCATATGGTCCCCTGTGCCTGCCAGGAGCTATTTCTGAGCAGACAGCCAGGAGTAACCCCTGAGCACTGCCAGGTGTGACCCAAAAACCAAAAACCAAAAAAAAAAAAAAAAGGAAATTCAAGGTATTTTGATACATTTACTAGAATAGCTGAAATTAAAATGGCTGACAATGAGTGTTGGAAAGAATACAGAGTTCTTCTTATATTATGGGTAATTTCTTAGAAATTAAACATACGTGTGACTTGCCACTAATCACTCAAGACAATTAAAAATGCATACTTTTCATGAATGTTTATTCAAGTTTTATTTCTTTCTTCATTTTCATTATATTGTTACAGAGACACTAACCTGGGCACATAAGAGTACATAATTTAATGGAAACAAACAACTATGTAAGTGAAGACTGAAGATCAGAAATAAGAATCAGGAATAAAAACCAGAAAAAAGTTAAAAGGGAACTAGTTGGGAATGCTTCTGGAAGATCAGTGTGGCTATTGAGTGATGAGAATCAAAGAGGAGACCAAGTTGTGAAATACAGAGTAGAGAGGTGTCATATTCTAATACTATTATTATTACTATACGGATTTGAATTTTAATTGCATATTAATTCAATTATATGTTCATGGTACATTAGCAATCTTATAGAACAACTATATACTGAACAAACTATAGACAAAAATAAAAATTTCAAAATATTTGAAGTCAGTGGAGCAAAAAGAAAGACAGGCCAGATTTTGAGATAATTAAAAATATAAAGGGGAGCCTGAAGCAATCATACAGTGGGTTGTGCTTGCCTTGCACACAGCTGACCTGGGTTCAATCCTTAGCATCCCACATGATCCCCTGAGCATTGCCAGGAATAATTCCTGAGTTTGGAGCCAAGAGTACCCCCTAAGGATTGCCAGGTGTCGTTCCAAAAATAAATTAAATTAAAATTAAGAAATAAAAAGAGAGGGAAAAAGAAATAAAAAGATAAGCAAAATGTTTGTTATCAAAAAGCTAGGAAATAAAGTTAATAGAAAGCTTATTATCAATTCTGTAGATAACTTATACTTCAGTGTTTTACTGACCTCTATATGACTACCATGTACTTGTACCATGTACAAGAGAGAAAAAAGAACTAAGAAGAAATATGCGCTTTACCCAAAGACAGACTTCCAGTGTGAATGAAATGAATTAAAATCTGAAAATACACAAGAAAAGAACATCTTTCAGAGGAATAAAATAGAAACAGACACTCAGAAGAAAATATATAAATATAACTGGGACACAATGCAAAATTATTCAGCAAAATAAGAATTAGGACAGCATGACCCATTCTGCAGAAAGTCAATCTAGGCAAACTCTGGTTTGATCAAATGTCTCAGAGGATGAATTTTCCATTCAGCATTTTGACTACGTCATGTCACAGTTCACCTGGAGACAGGCTGGTCATCTATAATGGGCTTTCCATTTCATGTGATACTTTGCCTTTTTTTTTTTTCTTTTTTGGTGCCTATACAACTCTGATTTTTAGCCTCTTAATAATGGTTCTTCAAGTGTGCCTCTAATTTGGTTTCTATTATTTGGAATGCTGAACTTTCTGAATCTAGGTTTCTTAACTCCTTTCTAAGTTTGGGGAAGTACTTGGCTATTACTTCAATAAGAATTCTGCCTTTTCCCTCACCTGGTTCTGGAAACCCGTATGATGCCCATTTTATTCCTTTAGATGATGTCTTCCTCTACAAGTTCTTTCCTTTCTTCACTGTTTCAAATATTTCTTCTTTCTATTCTTTTTGGATGGTTTCTCTTCTGGATCACTGGCTTATTTTTCTGCTTCTATTCTTTTATTGGGCCTTTTGAATTTATTGTTAAATTTAGCTACTAGATTTGTCAGCTTTATGGTTTGGATTTTTTTCCCCAAACATTAGTTCACACTTCACCTTTGTTGAGGTTCTCTTATATCAGTCTCATTGCAGTGAGTATCATGGAGAGATTTCTTCGGCATCTTCTTTGGGTGGTTGCACAGTTGAATTCTCCCCAGAGAGAAGCCAGGTAACATTCTATTCCCAGAATCCCAAATGCCTCCTGGGCTGCTGCCAACACACAGACACAGACACACATACAGACACACACACACACACACGTACAGACACAGACACAGACAGACACACACACACAGATACACACACAGACACAGACACACACACACACACAGACACACACACACACACACACAGACACACACACACACACACACACACACACACACACACACACACACACACACAATGCTTCCAGGGCAGAAGAAATAGCTCAATGGGAAAAAAGTTCATGGTTTGTGTGCCCGAGGCCAGATTTGATTGAGACTACCCAGTGTTCAGGAAGAGAATGACCCCAAGCACCGAGTACCATTGGATATTGCCAAAACAAAAACAGAACAAAAGATTAAATCTTCCAGAGGTACAGCCGGGAAGACTGGAGAGTAACAATGTGGCTGACCATCTGGCATGCTTCACAGGAAACGACCCAAGATCCTGACAGAAAGCAAAGTTCCCAGAGGACTGAGGACAGAGATGCCCCCCAAAAGAAACCAGATCTCAGAGCAGCAAGTCACAATTACAGTGAAATTTCTACAGCATGCTGGGCATCTGTCTGCAATCTAGCAGCCCAACCTCACAGACTTCACCTGTGGCTATGGAACAGGAAGCCAGAAACTATGGAGCAGAAAAAAGGAGTCAGGGTTGCTGGTAGGTGACATTTTGGTAACCCCTCACAGCTGTTCTCTCAGTGCTAGTTTAATTCATATTGCTCACATGCTCCTTAGTAACAGCAGGAGAGCAAATCCCGAGTCGAGCTCCACCCGCCCCTAGCTAACAGCTCAGTACAGAGAGGTAGCTCCTAAGAGTGTTTACCAGCAGAGAGAACTCCCTGGCCAGTCTGCATCTGAGTGGACCAGTGAGCTCTCCCCCACACAGAAGGCTTCCTTTGATCCTCCCAAAGCCAGTCAAGCAGGCAGTGACACTATGTGCTCACTGTGCTGCCTAAATGGCAGCTCTTCTTCCTGCGGGATCTAGAATGGCACATTGTTACCAGCTAGAACCGAGGACTCAACCATATCTGACGTCATTTTTTTTATTTTGGGGGATGATTTAGATCACATCTAGCACTGCTCAGGGGTTGTTCCTAACTTTCCTCAGGAGTGAGCCCTGTCATTCCTCCCTCAGAGTACTCTGTGTGGTACTGGAGGTCTGAACGTGAGCCGCCCACATGCAGGGCAGATGCCTGGCCGCCTGCACTATTTCAACTCACTGGCCTCTTCTGAAACCTGCCTCTGGTCCTCCTGGCATTTACTAACTGCTCCACACTGAAGACCTGAGTTCTTCATCACCACTTAGAGCAAGTAAAAGAAGCTCAGTAGTGTTGAGCACACACTACTTTGATGCCCTGGTGCCGTCTTGATCTCCTATGTGCCCCCAGACCCCTTGATTTCAGTGGACAGTCCTCTAGTCATTCATGGGTGCTCACCCATGGTCACTTTCCACACAGGCTCAGACTTGGCACATCGGGGTATCCTGGGGCTCTTGCGCTGTACCCCTTATGGCCTCCCATGCCAGTACTATCACTTCAGTCCTGTAAGCTTCATCTTTTGCTTGTTTTTTATTGGTTTTTTTTTTTGGGGGGGGGGGGCTATACTTGGCGGCAATCAGGGGTTACTTCTGGTTCTGTGCTCAGAAATCGCTCCTAGCAGGCTCAGGGGATCATATGGGATGCTGGGGATCCAACCCAGGTTCGTCCTGGGTCAACAACATGCAAGGCAAACCGCTCTACCACTGTGCTATCTCTTCAGCCCCTATAAACTTCATCTTCAATAAACAAAACTGGAACCCATCAAAATGTAAGTAATAGGAATACTGACAACCAAACTATAATATATTTATAAAATGAAATGCTATTTGATAAAAGGAATAAACTGTTAAAGTGGAACATTGTGGATGAACCTAGGATAAGAATAATGCCAAGAAGATTCCAAATAGAGACATGCATTCTTTCATTTACAGAAAAGTGGAAGATCAGTCCCATCCATCCAAGGTAATCTAACTCAGGTGTAATTAAAAATTATGTGGACTAGGCAGACACAAATTCTTCAGGATGAGGGAAAGATTCTGTAGCTTGATAAAGATAATTAGGTACATTTGTTTATTCATTTACAGAAACTCACTAAATTATATATATCTAACATGAATACACTTTATTGCATATGGGGTAGGGGTTGGGGAGACACCCAGTGCTTAGGGGTTACTTCTAGCTCTGCCCTCAGGAATTACTCCTGGTTTGGGGAAACCATATGGGATGCTGAGGATCAAATTCAGGTTTGTTGAGTGCAAGGCAAACTCCTACCTGCTGTACTATCTCTTCCACCCTTCGCTACTACTTTTTAAAACCATGCAAAAGATTTTAATATCAGTGACTATTACAAAGTATCTCAAGGTAACACAATAATGTAAAACTAATGACATTGCTCAATTATTATTTAATAATTACTTTAATAATTATTTAGAAAGTCATCTTAACTACTTTATATTCAGCAACTATTACTGAAAGAAATAATTTTCCAAAGTTCCAAAAGTCTTTTCAAAGATTCAGTCACAGATTGGAGACCAACCTAACAGGATACATGCACACAGAACACCTTGGTTCAATCCTTACACCTTATAATGTTTCCTAAGCCTTGCCAGGAGTAACCCCTAAGTAGACAGCCATGAATAAGCCCTGAGCACCATTGGGTTCAGCCCCCCCACCACCACCCAAAAAAAAAAAAAAAAACAAATAAAGGAAAAGAAAATGGATCTCAGCTGACCCACACTTTCATGGCCCCTAAATGCTCTCAGACTTGAGTCTTCACCCTGGGGACAACCCAGGGAGGTGCACAAATTAGAAACTCACTCATTCATTCAAGAGACAAATGTCAGGAGTATAAGACACATAATATCGGAGTATTCTATATGAAATACATACATATAAAAACACATGTAAAGCAAAGCGCTCAGTATTCTGAGGAATGCCAGGGAGGAGGTTAGTGTTAAGTGGAAGAAGCTTTGTTAGAGTCTGGCTGAAGAGTCTCTCTGAGAAGGTTGAGAGAAGCTGAGGAAACCCAGTGCTAACACGATCATTGACTTATTAGACAAAAAAACAAAACAAAACAAAAAAAAACACCACTTGTTAAATACCTGTGTGCCAGACACTGTCTTCAAGGAGGAAGGAAAGAGACTCATAAACAACTCATTAAATAAAAAAGGAGCTCTAATAGTAATGCTTGGAGATGGGCATAAAATGGAAAGGTTATGGATATATTAAAGACTCCTAAAACAATTAAGTCTGAGCCTTTTGAAGATTTTTTTTTAACCAATGGCATCTGTGTAAATTACAGAATATTTTGTAAAAACCTGTCCCCTTTTTGCATTCAGTGCAAAATGAATTTCCTCTCCCTCTATCAGTACACAATTTTGTATTTTGGTAAAATATACCTAACATAAACTTACCATTGTAAACATTTACCAGTGAAATTATATTCACACTGTACAATCACAAATCATTTCTTCTTTTTTTTGGGGGGGGGCACACCCTGTGACGCTCAGGGGTTACTCCTGGCTATGCGCTCAGAAATCGGCACTGGCTTGGCAGACCATATGGGATGCTGGGGGATCAAACCGCTGTCCGTCCTAGGCCACCAATCCAGCCCCTACAAATTATTTCTGACCTCCCAGGAATTAAGCAAGAGCCACTCGGTAAGGGAACTTCTGTTTATAGGGAGGGCGCAGGTGGGAACATATCCCAGAGAAGCATTAGGTGCTATCAATTTTGTTGTTTCTCCTTTCTGAGCCACTGAACAGCTAGAACTCAGGGTAAAGCACTTAATGAGGCCAAGGTCAAAGGTCCTATCCTCTGTGGGTAGAGTAAACCTGTTGATTTTCAATGTTGTATTTGGCCCTCCACTCCCTAGGGACTATCCCTCAGAGAGGTGCCTGCTTTCTCTCTTGAAGTTGGTGCACAGAAACCACTGTGACATACCCATCACAGGACCAAGAGGTGGCTCGGCTACTGAATGCTTGTCTGGTAGCAGTTACACCTACTGCCTTTCAGAGCTTTTGGCATCCAGGATGTTTTCTGTCCAAAAAGGTGCACATGCTGTGGTTTTAACAAGTAAGTTCCAAGGCAGAAATGGAAGAAATTAAGTACAGGAAGACAATTTTATTCTCTGTACCTCCTTGGGAATTACATCAGTCTTCCAGGTTCATTATCTTAACTCCATGTCTTTTAAATAGACAACAGATGCTGTCTGAACTCCCAAAGAACTCAGAGTTTATGGAAAGCTAACTCCTTCATTTCAAAAAAAGGAGAAACAAAAGCATGAATTGGAAAGGCCTGATCAAATTAACCAGGGCCTTACTATCTGAGCTGGGGATGCAGATAAAACAACAACAACAATAACAACAGACAATGCACCTTCATCCCCTCACCCTACTTTTACCACATGCACATAAACACGCTCACTGGCTCTCACATTTTCATTTACTAACTCATCTATCACCTTGCCTTGAAGGGGACACACACACACATACACACACACACACACACACACACACACACACACACTCATCCACTCACACCCAATCACTTGCTCTTTCATTTTTTGGGGGGGCCACACCCATTTGATGCTCAGGGGTTACTCCTGGATAAGCGTTCAGAAATCGCCCCTGGTTTGGGGGGAACCATATGGGACACCGGGGAATCGAACCGTGGTCCTTCCTTGGCTACCGCCACTTCTCCGGTCCCTCTTGCTCTATCATTCACTCACTCAGTCATTTTGTTTCCAAAGTCACAGTGAATCAAGAGCAAAAGGGAAAAAATGCTCACTAATACTTGGCATGTTTTCCTATAAATTTACACCATACACACACACGCACCAAGTAAGGACCAAGAGTGATAGTACTGGGATTCAATCCCCCACATTCCATTTAGTCCCCACCAAGAGTGATCCCTGAGTACAGAGCCAGGAGTAAGCCCTGAAAAGCACTGAGTATGGCTCATAAACGAAGTATACAAAAATAAAAGTAGAACAAGACATCTGAATTATATGACACAGTATAAAGTGATCTGAGAAGAAATGAATTTGCTGTAGGTTTTTCATATACAGGTACTATCAGAACTTGTTTGCAAAAGAAGTAAAAGAGGGCACAAGTCTGTGAGTGAGGAACCAAGACATTAACTTTATTTTTTTAATATAATTTTTATTTGAATCATAGTGGCTTACATATCGTTCACAGTAATATTCCAGGTACATGTTAACACTGAATCAGGGGAATTCCCATCACCGAATTGTCCTCCCTCCACCTCCGTTCCCATCCTGCCTCCCCTATCCTCCACCCTCACCCCAGGGGCTTCTAGATTGAGTGGCCCCCTCTGTGTCTAATTTATTACTTAGTGATCTTATAACTGTTTGGTCATGGTATCTCCATTACTTCTCCCTCTAATTGGGAGGCGGGACTAGATAGTTTGAGTTATGTGGTTTTGTTTGAGGAAAAGTAATAAAATGGGGTAAAAATCAACTATGCCAACAGTGGGCAGAGTCCTTCTAGAGGCTCTCATCCTCAGTTTGAGAGATGAAGGGTAAAAAAGAACCACAACAGTTCAAAATGAAGTATCAAATAAGATATCCAGTGAGCACTGCACAATAAAGATATGCATCACATAATTGCAATGGCCCTGAGATAAGAAATATGACAGAGCACAAAAAGGAAGAAAAGAAGAAAGAAAAAGTAAATATATAAATAAAAAAAAGTGGATAACTACTTAAATATCTACACCAAAACAAAGAAATCCAAAAAAAAAAACTAGATAAGAAAAAAAAAGATTATTTTGTGCTTATTGGTTGTTTTTTTTTTGGGGGGGGGGGTTTGTGTGCGGTTCTGAACACCCGGCAGTGTTCAGAAATTGCTCCTGGCTCAATGCTCAGAAATTGCTCCTGGCAGGCACATGGGTCCAAATGGGACACCGGAATTCGAACCGATTACCTTCTGCATGAAAGGCAAATGCCTTACCTCCATGCTATCTCTCCGCCCCCTCCTTTATTCCCCTCCTGCATAGGCACAGTAAAAATTGGGGTCATTCGAAAAGGGAATCCCCTTGGCCTAAGAGATACAGGGTTTCTCCACCCTTGGAATATATTGTCATGGGATTGTCTATAGACTCCTTTCAAGTTCATTTACTCTCCCCTTGGTGTTTTTGTGTTGTATGGAAGACTTCTGCTTCGATCTGGATGATAAAATTAGACCTCTATATCTAGAGATCTCAGTCTCTGCACAGGTCAAAAAGTAGAACTTACGATGAAGTCTTTCTTCGTGATTTTAGAAGTTCTGTTTCCTCAATGTCATTTTAATCTGTCTTCTGTGGTTGGTAATCTTGGCCCTTGAGTTGAATCTCGGGTGGAGCCTGGGATATCGCCTTTTGTTATGTTTCCAGAGGACCCATTCTGTTGCAATTATCTCAGTCAGGTCTCTGGAATTAGAGATCATGGTTGTTGTGCAGGTCATAGCACAAACTCTAGACTAGGGCTTTCTTGCTGATACCAGATTACATACTGCCCAGTCATCTGTAAATCAAGTTCTTGGCTTTTGCACAGCTCAAAGTGTGACAAGTCTTCTGATTTTGTCTTGTCGTTAGTTGGTGAGGTAGGATACCCTGTTCTTATGTCCATTTGTTCCTAATTTCCTCGTTGTCAGGATATCACATAGAGCTGGCACATGTTGGTGTTTGAGCAGTATTCAGGATGCCCCAGATGGGATTTGATTCCTGTAGCTGTTGTGCAGAACTGTGTCATTTCTATGTCTGGGATTCCGGGTTCAAGGCTGGACGGTCGGTGTCTAATCTCCTGGAGTCTAAGATGGGTCCACATGACATATTTTCAAGGTGGGAGATTCCCCTGTATTGTAAGTAAGTATGAGTTCTTATCCCTAGTAGATAAGAGCTTGTTTATATGTGTGAGATTTCCCCTTTTTTAGTGTGCCTTTTCAGGAAGAAATGGTGCTTCATTATATTGCTGGTGTATTTGGGGGAGGAAAAAGAAGAGCAGAGAAACAAGTCAAACACCCAAAAAAGATAAGAATAGAAATAAAAATATATTTGCTCACATATGGATAAAGAAAAATGGTTTAGAAAACTGAAATAAAAAATAGAGAACTGAAAGAAAAAATAAAGAGGTAGTGTTATCCCGGTCCTATACTTATGATGGAAGTATGGGCTTCCCCATTGTCTTTTGAGATTTTCTTGTGGGGTGTGGGTTCCCAGGCGCCTTTTCATCGCATACCCTGCCCTTCTTGAGATTGGTAAAAGATTTGCAGCAGGGGAGTCTTGGGTAGAGTTCTTGCATTGGGAGTCCTTTTAGGGCTAAGTCCAGTATCCAGCAATAGTCAACATTAGGAAGGGTTGGTAGGGAGGACCACACAGCATGAGTCAGCAGGGGTGTTGGTTGTCTTTTCTGGCCGGGGACGAGGTGTGGGTTTGAGTGGGTGTCCCTTTGCTTGGGTGCTGGGTACTGGTTCGTTGGGATAGGTCAGTCTTGATGCCTAATAGATTAAGAACTGAGGGTGAAGAGTTTTAATAAGATGGAAAATCTGGATGGGATTGAGGGGTGAACGAATAGCCGGATTCCTAGAAGGGGGAAAGGGGAAAGTATATGGAAGGGGCAGAAAAGAAGAAAAGAGAAAATAAGATTAACTAGAAAAAGAGAAAGAAAAAAGAAGAAGAAGTGGTGAGAAGAGAGGAGAGAAGAGTGTGGCATGCTATTTTGCTTGAGTAAGTTCGATGAGTAGGCCCTGTAGTATATAAGTCTGTAGGTCACAGTTGCTGCTTCGGCGGTCTGGCTGGTCACATGCTTCAGGTCCTAAAAGAAGTTATAACCTAGAGAAAAAGGGTATGTTAAAGTGTTTTATCGAGGCAATTTTATACCGCAACCTGGGTATGGTATCTCGTGTAGCTTAGCTCTGAGGTGCCACCTTAGGTTGTCCACCCTTTGTATCCAAGAAAGCATATTATTTTGAAGTACTTCTGTTGGATTCAGTGATTCCCATGGTATTCTTTACCTGTAATCTTGTATAAGATCCCTAAGAGATTATTATGGGCCTTTGTAGTAACAGGATGATTACATACCTGTTCTCTCTACGCTGCTGTTTCCGCTGTTGCTGATTTCTTTATGGTATAATGTGTAATCGAGAGTATATGTTGTTCCTCTTTCATGTGTTTTGGGCACTACTCCCCAGAATATGTGTAATGTTACAGTGTTTGGAGTTTCTACCCTGTTTAATCCTGTTATTTGATCTTTGAATATTATTTGTATATATGGTGTAGTTTCTAGGTGCTTCAGAATAGTGCTACCATTCTGTATTTATATTTTATCTTCTGGGTTACTTCGTTTAACATAATATGTTCTAGGTCCATCCACGTTGCTGCAAAGTCTGTGATTGAATCATTTCTTACTGCCATGTAGTGTTCCATTGTGTATAGATACCATATCTTAATGATCCACTCATCTGTTGTTGGGCATTGAGGTTGGTTCCAAGACTTGGCTATTATGCTGAGTGCTGTGATAAATAGTGGGGTGCACACATATTTTGGGATGAATGTCCTTCCGACTTGGGGGTAGATACCTAGGAGAGCAATTGCTGGGTCAAATGGCAGCTCGATTCTGAGTTCCTTGAGCACTCTCCAGACTGTTCTCCATAGGGGTTGGACTAGGGGGCATTCCCACCAGCAGTGGATGAGAGTGCCTTTCATACCGCATCCTCGCCAACATAGATTGTTCCCATTATTTTTGATGTGAGCCATCCTCACTGGTGTAAGGTGGTACCTCATTGTTGTCTTGATTTGAATTTCCCTAATGATGAGTGAAGGTGAACATGTTTTCATGTGTTTGTTGGCCATCTTTCGATCTTCTTCGGAGAAGTGTCTATTCATTTCATCTACCCATTTTTCTATGGTTTTATTTGGTTTTGTGGAGCTCATCTTTCTAAGTGCTTTGTATATTCTGGATATCAGCCCTTTATCTGACATGTTGAGTGCAAAGATTTTTTTTTCACATTCAGTTAACTGTCTTCTTGTGTTAAGTATGGTTTCTTTTGCCATGCAGAAGATTTTTAGTTTGGTGTAGTCTCATTTATTTATGTTTGATGTTAAAGTTCTTGCCATTGGCAATCTATCATCAAAGACTTTTTTGATATATAGGTCTTCGAGTGTTCTGCCTATTTTTTTTCAATAAACTTTATAGAATAGGGTCTGATTTCAAGGTCTTTAATCCATTTTGAGTTGACTTTTGTATATGGGGTGAGGTATGGGTCAATTTTTAATTTCTTACAGGTGGTTCTCCAGTAGTACCAACACCATTTGTTGAAGAGACTATCTTTGTCCCATTTCAAGTTCTTGGCTCTTTTGTCAAATATTAGTGCACTGTATATCTGGGGGCTTATGTCTGGAAATTCTGTTCTAACCCACTGGTCTGAGGCTCTGTCCTTGTACCAGTACCATGCTGTTTGATCACTATGGCTCTATAGTATAGCTTCAAGTTAGGTAGCAAGATGCCACCCAGGTTCTTGTATTTTAGTATGTGTTTGGCTATCCTGGGTCTTTTGTTGTTCCAGATGAATTTTATGATTGATTGTTCTAAGTCTTTAAAGAATGATGTCTGAATTTGGATGGGGATTGCATTAAATATATATAGGAGTTTGGGTAGGATAGTCATTTTGACTATGTTGATTCTACCTACCTATGAGTATGGGATGTTCTTCCATTTCCTTAGGTCCTCTTCAATTTCTTTCTGAAGTGTTTTGAAGTTTCCCTGGTATAAGTCTTTCACTTCACTTCCCTTGTAAGGTTGATTCCTAGGTACTTAATGTTTTTTGTTACTATTTTAAATGGAGTTGAATTCTTAATCTCTCTCTCCTCTACTTCATTATTTGTACAGAGAAATGCTACTGTCTTGTGTGTATTCACTTTGTAGCCAGACACTTTGCTGTATTGGTTAATTGTTTCTAGGAGTTTTACCGTGGACTCTTTAGGGTTTTCAATGTATATCATCATATCATCTGCAAAAAGGGATAGTTTGAGTTTCTCTTTCCCAATTTGGATTCCTTTGATTCCCTTCTCTTGTCGGATTGCTATTGCTAGGATTATATTGAATAAGAATGGTGAGAGTGGACAGCCTTTCCTAGTTCCTTAGGGGAGATGCTTTCAATTTTTCGCCATTGAGGATAATGTTGGCTGTGGGCTTTTCATAGATAGTTGTAACTATCTTGAGGAAGGTTCCTTCTAACCCTATTTTGCTAAGTGTTTTCAACATGAATGGGAGCTAAATTTTGTCAAACGCCTTCTCTGCATCAATTGATATGATCATGTGGTTTTTGTTTTTCTTGTTGTTGATGTGGTGTATGATGTTGATTGATTTACGTATGTTGAACCAGCCTTGCATCCCTGGGATGAAACCCACTGGTCATGGTGTATAATCTTTCTGATGTAGTGCTGGATTCAGTTTGCTAAAATTTTGTTGAGAATTTTTGCATCTATGTTCATTAGTGAGATTGGTCTGTAGTTTTCTGTCTTGGTGGTGTCTTTGCCATCTTTGGGAATGAGTGTGATATTAGCCTCATAAAAGGAGTTGGGAGGGTCTTTTCAATGGATTGGAAGAGCCTGTGGATCAATGGTAGTAAGTCTTCTCTGAGTGTTTGATAGAATTCACCTGTAAAATCATCTGGACTTTTCAGGCTGCAAGAAGGCTGATGTGACTTTCCATGCACATTCAATTCTATGTGGCATCTCTCTCCATAAATATGTAAACAATTTTTTTAAATCTATGATATTTTAAAGTTGGGGGGGCAGAGAAAGGTTCAAGATATAGTGATGTGCTTTGTATGCAAGGCCTGGGTTTGATACCCAGCACCACACTGATCCCTGAGCACTACCAGGAGCAAAATTGAGTTCTATGCTAAGAGTAGCCCCTGAGTTATACCATGTGTGAACCCAAAACAAAAATGTCTTGTCTTGACATGTTTATAAATACACACATGTACATGCACACAAAATACACATGTATGTTTATTAATAAGGATCCTGCTCAAGAGTAGGATATAAGTAGCCTGGCAGGGTGGGGGAGATAGTTATTTTTGGTTTTGTTCTGGGGTCTTACTCAGCAGTGCTCAAGGTTAGTCCTGGTTCTACACTCAAGGGTCACTCCCGAGGGTCCTCAGAGAGCCAGGGATCAAATCCAGGTTGAGCACGTACAGAGAAAGCACCTACCTTACCCATTGTACCATCTCTCCAGCCCTAAAAATTAATTCTGAATTTCTGGTAGAATGGAGTTTTAACTAAGAAATTAGTGATTCAAACCCCAGCATTGTTCAATAGTTAACTACAGAAGCACCAACCCTATTCCAAAGGATTTTCTATCTAAAACCTGACAGGGCCAGGACAGTAACTGAAGGGGAGAAATAGCATGCATGTCTAACTTAGAGGATTCCCAGCATTTCTGTGCAGGCTGCTCTTTTCTTTTCAGCTACACTTCTCAAAGGGATGCTGAGAGGAGCAGGGAGAGAGTTCATGCCTTGGGAATGTTACTGAATTAGGAACTTCGGTGTTGCTCCTCATAGCCCTTCAGCTGGGGTCACTGAGGCTCTGCCTCACACTCCTCATGGGAATGAGACTACAATGTTGGAACATCAATTGCTGGGCTGCATTTGAGTCCCCAGGCAAAAGGGCACAAGGAGTCTGTCAGAGATAAAACTAGATTGTCAGTGACAAGATGGAAGTGATGCCTAGTGCAAGTGATAGCATTCAGTACTGGCAAAAGCACAAATAACAGCTGCATGGACCCTTTGGAGAATGTCTGCCAAGAGCCATGGGCTCAATATACATGTCCTTGTCACAAAAAGCACAAGTGAAAAACAGCACAAATGAAGAGGGGACTGATTCAAATGTAGAGAGAGCTCCAGCAACACAGAATCCATTGGCTTTTTAATTGTAGTAATGCAAGTCCCTACCTGAGCGACTCCTCCCAGAGAGTTGTCTAGGGAGAAGGGTCAGTATTTCTGGGCAAAGCTCAGGAAGAACAGACAATTCTGTAATGCTAGACTGACTTAGAAAAGTCAGCTGTGAAAAAGAGGTTCTGGGCGAAATGGGTGAAATGGTTTAAATGGGGAGAATGCTTGCATAGCAGAATAGAAAAGGCCTGGCAAGTTTGTGTGAAAGGGTAAGGGCAAGTTGAGAAAAGCTCACCCTGATAGAGGCACATGTAGGTGGTAATAATTGAGTCAAATATTCAAGCTATTGAGATTCTGGCATTGATAACCCAGTGCCTAAGCAGGGACTGAACTTAGCCAACAGAAAAGTTGACAGCTGGACTTCAACACCTCTAATTCCCACCTCTGTCCTCTGAACTCCAGGGAGACCTTTATCCCATACCATGAGATCTTTGAGATATGACACTTTTATTTTGATTGTAACACCTCTGAAGACTCTTGTCAGAAACAAAATAGGTTATTAAAGGCACACTAAAACATTAATCTGAGGGGCCAGCAAGATAGTACAGGGGTTAAGGTAGCCTTGCATGTGCAGATGCCAGTTTGATCCCCAGCACCATATTGTTTCCCAAGTATTAACAGGTATGACCTTAGAGCACAGAGTCAAGAGTAAGACCTGAGCACCACTGAGGGTGGCCCAAAAATCCAAACAAAACCAAAACATGCTTCTGACCTTAGTTAAATATTAAGGGATAGACTGTCTATTCCCTATTTTAGTCTCTATTCTACAAAATTTCTCTTATAATATTTTCTATTTTTACTGAATCATTTGTATCCATGGGTGAATAAAATGGGGCACTAAAATCTCTAAAATAAGTCTTCTTATATGCTTTTAGGTATCCCTAAGTCACTCATTTTATTAATAACAAAGCAGAGGCTTACTTTAACCTCGCTCAAGATACAAGCCAACGAGAGTAACAGCTCACTGTGTGCTGCCTTTCTCTAGGATTTTCTCCTTATACCAATTCTTAGCTGGGTCTTACCAAAACCAGTTGGTTTAAAAATCTATTGGTTTACCCACAATAGCTTGTTGGATCACAATGGAGAAGACACATAAGGAACTTTTGATAAAAGAAACACTAGACTCAAAAACAAACAAAAAAGAAACATCAGAAATATGAATGGCCCATCTTACATAGGTGTAAAGATAATCTTCAGAGAGCAGTAGCTGAATGAAAGGAGCTGAACCCCATCTTTACCTTAATCCCAACCAAGAGCCCTTGAAGACAAAAACAGTAAGTCATAAAAACTTATAAGAACACTCTTCCGTCTTTGCTTGAAGTCAGAAAAATGTTCTTTAGATATATAACAGCTGCCCAAATGCCAAGTTCATGACAGTAAAGGCACCACTTAGAAAAGTATATAACCCTCCTCCCAGAAGAAATTTTAGGAGAACATCCAATGCATCTCAGAAGAGAAACAAATAAGGCAATATTCTCTTCTCGATAATAAATCTAAGAGGAGACTTTTCACTGGCCATGTTTTTTAAATAAGTTTTTTTGTTTTTTTTGTTTTTTGTTTATTTTTTGGCCACACCCAGTGACGCTCAGGGGTTACTCCTGGCTATGCGTTCAGAAGTCGCTCCTGGCTTGGGGGACCATATGGGACGCAGGGGGATCAAACCTCGGTCCGTCCTAGGCTAGCGCTGGCAAGGTAGACACCTTATCTCTAGTGCCACTGCCCGGCCCCTTAAATAAGTTTTTGTGGCAAACACACTCCTACTGCATGCATCTTGAAAAACACAGCTAGCAGGAGTCTCAAACGGCCTGCAGGCTGTTTGTGGCCCTCCGTACAACAGTTTGTGGCCCTGCCCTAGAGGAATCTTTTTTGTTTTGTTTTGTTTTAGTTGTTTGGGTCACACACACACACACACACACACACACACAATGTTCAAGGATTACTACTGACTTTGCACTCAAGGATCACCCCTACTTTGCCTCCTAAGGCCCCCCAGGTAAATTGAGTTTGAGACCCCTGGCTTAGAGGAATATTTGTCCAGGCACTGGTCAGTGATAAACTGTAATTAAGATAAAGGTCAAACAAATGTGAGAAGTCACCTGCATATGCAATAAAATAGAACCAAATCAGCTTTCAAGGTTCATGCCAGAATGTTTGCATGTAGTCCTTGTCAACAAATCCAAGCTGTTGGGCTCAATGCCATTTGTGTTTGTAAGTAAAGGCAATTGTTTTTATAACAATACAATGAAATTATAGACTTAGAGTTTCCACAAACTTTAAATGATTTTGACTAATGGAATAACAAAAGTTAGAAATACCCAGAATACCTTAATCTCAGGGCAGTCTAAGTTTACTTTTATTTGTGCTATTAAATTAAGTTTTAAAACTTGATTATGACTTTCTTTGTCTTTCATTTATAACCACTGAGCATGGCCAACCAACCAAAAAATAAAATGAATAAAAAAGAGCAACAATAAAAGATTGTTATAACTTCCAGAATACAACTCTCATTTGGAATTATGGGGGAAGAAGTTAACAAACTATTTGTGGCAGGCTCAAGACACCATATGGGGCATCAGGGATTGAACACAGTCGACCACATGCAAGGTAATGCTCCACTATGGCTCTAGCCCTCATTTTCTTAAATCAACTGTTCAGAAACAGTTGGTTATGAAGACGCTGTATCATACAGTTGATTACAGGGTTCCTATTACCGCATTTCCAAAAGAAGATCAATTTACCTCTACAAGAAAAAAATCTTCAAATACGTTTTCATATTTTCATGATTCTTTTAGAAAGTTTTATCAGTGACTAGAATAAAGAGGTTAAGGCATCTGCGTTACATGTGCTGAACCCCACTTTAATCCCAAGCACCATATATTTACCAATGGAAGTAACCTTTTAGAACAGATCTGGAAATTGGCCCTGAGCACCACTGGATATAGTCCCAGTGCCCTTTAAGTTAAACAAACAAATAAAACTTAGAAAAATTCAGTTTTGTCAGCCATGAAGCCAAAACATAGTGCCACGTACCTTTACCTACAAATCATTGTTCTGACCTTTACATCTACCACTACTCAAAAAAACCTACTCAATAAAGATGAGGTTCAAAATAAATATGGATCAAGTCATCATCATTACTAGAGACTGGGGGCATACCTCACAGTGCTCAGAAAGTATGCGTGACTATACTCAGGGGTCACTTCTGGGTGCTGGGAGACAACTAAGAAGTGCCAGAGATAAAACCTGGGTCAGCTGCATGCGGAAATATACCCTCCCTGCTGGCTCTCTCCTGCTTCCGAACCCATTCTTATTCCTTCTTCTATAAGGAAGTGGATTTCTTGATGAAATTTCATTTTTAGATGTTCAAACCAGGCTAACTCCATAGACTCACTCTTTTCTCAAACAAGATGTAAACTAAGCCATGAAAGATCATGGGTACACTGGCCTAGAGAGCAGAAAACTGACCATCTCGGGGAAAAAAGTGTGGGCCAAGCCTCCACACTAATGAAGCCACTCCTGCTGCCTCTATCACCTACAATTAATGTGATCCAGATGGCCCTGCCTCATCACTGACCCTCTATGATTCTCTTCCAGTGCACCAATCTGACCAAATTTCAGGAATGCAATTTTGAGGTTGATACCACCAGGGCTTTTTGGAGCAAATATGAGCACCATCCCCCAGTTTCTTCCTTTTTCCAGGAGACCTAGCAGCTGAATGCATGCCCCTAAAAGTCACAGTATCAGTAATAGCGATTTGAAGCTCTAGACAACTCCATTTGTTTGATACTGTCATCCCTATAGGAACACACCAATTTAAAAGAATGGATAGCTAACAAAAGATAGCTAAATGGATAGCTAATGCTATCCATTATGCCACTGTATTAATGACTTCATTGGAGATACAATAATTTTCACAAATGTTCTTGCAATTGTACTTTTTCTTTTTTTCTTTTTTCTTCACTTCATTTCTCTTTTTTCTTTCTATTTTGTTTTTCAATAACTTTGCTTTCATTTATCTGGAAAGAAGTGTATTATAGTCAACCTTGTCAACTATGCAATGAATTTTCCTTAATTATTATTATTATATTTTCTTTCTTTTTTTTTTTTTTTTTTTTTTTTGGTTTTTTGGGTCACACCCAGCAGCGCTCAGGGGTTACTCCTGGCTCTATGCTCAGATATTGCTCCTGGCAGGCCATATGTGATGCCGGGATTCAAACCACCGACCTTCTGCATGCAAGACAAATGCCTTACCTCCATGCTATCTCTCTGGTCCCTGCATTTTCCTTAATTAAAGTAAAAAAAAATTTATTTTCAAACTGGCCTCATACTATCCAGAAGAAACCTGTTTGTTTTATTTAGAATGTCTTGTATTAGGTGCTTTCCTTTTCTTTCAACTTTTCAATATTCGTGTTCTCTTCTGCCAATCATTCAAGTTATCCTTTAGGTACACTAAAATAAAAGTTTGCCTTCCTCAATGAAGTTGGGGTATTTTTGATACATGTTCTCATTTCATTATTTCCAATGGAGTTAGCTGTGTTAAACAAACTTCCAGAAACTATTTTTAAGACCAGACTCCCTCAAGCTTAAGAGCAATTTCTAGGATAAAAAAATAAATCAATTGGGGCCTAAGAGATAGCATGGAGGGAAGGCATTGTCCATTGGTGGAGCAACAGCCTTTGAGCTTGTGACTAGAATCTGGTTAATATAGGAACCGATGATTTCATAGTAATAGGGTTGTTGAAACTTTTTTGGGGAAAGGAGCATATCCATCAGTGCCCAGAGATTAATCATGGAAAAACCCTACCAGCTATACTACAAATCTAGCCCCTGCTGAAACATTTTGAAATGCACTTTCATTTAATCACCTTAAATTTGAAGAATGAACCCACTTTATATCAAAGGACATATATACACAGCGAATTTAGATGTCTTGTCCTGTGTTGGTTTTCTTAGACAGAGACAAAACAATCTCATCTAAAGCAGATAGGATGGCAAGTAGGGCAGCTGCCTTGCATGAGGTGGACCTAGATTAGATTCATGGTGCCACATATGATTCCCTGAGCCACACTAGGAGTGATCCCTGAATCTTGAGTCAGAAGCAAGGGCACCATTGGGTATAGCCCAATAGTTATAACATAGAATATAGTTTTTTAAATCAGTTTATTCCCCTTCAATCTTACAATGAAGTTCTAAGGCAAAGTCAAGGAAAAAATGAGTGATCAAAACTCTTTGTTGAGACTCTTGTCTCCTGTTTTGGAGCTAAATCAGTCAGACAGTTTCTCAAAAGATTAAACAATGACCACATGCCTCAGCAATTCCATTCCTAGGAATACACCCTCAGTAATAAAAACATTTGTCTGCACAAAATCTTGTATACAATGTTCATAGCAGAATTATTCATATTACTCAAAAGTATAAATAACCAACTGATAAGTATAGAACATGGAAACACTATTACCTGGTAATAGTGTTTTACCTGGTAAATAGTGTTTTACCTGATAAAAGTGACATGAATTATTTCCACATGCTACAATGTAGGTGATCCTGGAAAACATGCTTAGACAAAGCAACTCACAAAGGACCACACGATGTATGATACTGCTTGTATCAATTATTGACAACAGACATATCTAGAAATCTATTTGGTTATTAGTTGCCTGAATCTTATAGAGACCACTTAAGAAGAAACAGTGTTTTTAGATGATAATAACAATGTCCAAAATTCAGACAGTGAAGTATCCATTGAATGGCATATTGAATCAATAAAATGAATGGTGTATAAAATAAATCATTATGGAACCTTTAAAGACCTCCTCAGTAACCTTTCTTCCATGGTTTGCAGCTTACAGGGGGCTGGAAAATACTCTTTTCCTCCAGGAAGGAAACTTTGCCCTCCTGTAATACCCAGATCCTGCTGGGAGTAATCTCCACTCCTCTGTCTCTCCTCATGAGCTTGACTGCCCCAGCATGCCTGCTTTGCTCTACTATTCTATTTATTAAAGAGTCACAATTTACAAAGTTATTGGTAGTTTATATTTAGACACATAAAGTTCTAACAATCCCACCATCAGTATCAAATTCCCTCCACTAAGCTTCCCAAGTTTGCTTCCATAATCCCTCATCATTCTGGCTCTATTCTATTCTCACTCATTTAACAGACTTCCGCTGGGCCACTGCTGCATTCAGAAGTTCTCTTAGGCCTTTCTAGTAAGGGGGATGAATGATGTACAGCAGTTTTGCCTTCAAGGAGCTACCACTTTTGAAATGATTCATTCAACCACAGAGCAGGAAACAGGACAGGAAGAGTCCTACAAGATACTCAATTGTGGGTTGTGGGCAGAAAACATGTTTTATGTCTGGGTTCCAGAAAGGTGAACTCATCCACACCAGAACGTACCAGAAGTCTGGCATGTCTATGCCCTTAAGGCTGGGAAGGGGGAAGTGCTCAGATATTGGTCTCAGGAGTCATATCTAACAGGAAGTTGAAAGACACAACCCATGTGTTCATAAAACCATGCCAACATTTCCCTTCCACTCTGTCTGGCAGAACTGTAGAGTGTTTTTAGCTTCACACACACACACATCCCAATGAAAAGCAGAGATCAGGGAAGAGGGGCAGAACACAAGTTATTAATCAGCATTTCCATTGTGTTTAATGTTTGCAGAGCAGTCCTGCCCTCACTTCATCTTGAGCTGCGTGAAATAATAAAGGAATTTGAGAATGCAGCCAAGACTCCTCAGTCCTTAGCAGCTATAAGAACCTATCACCCTAGCAAAGCAGGCACGACTTAAAAAATTAATTCCATAAAATAAACAGTATTTGAAAATTAATCTAATATAATCATCTCTGTATAACTGATAGGGGTTGAATTAACTCAGTAAGCTCAAGTACTAAGACTGACAAATGTTCATATTCACAGAAACAAGCACCCAGGTCCTTCATGGAGACAAAAAGCCTTCCAGGGGTAGGATACTGAGTATTCTCTGAAAGCAACTAACAGGAAAGCCAGCTGCTTGCTGTCAGGATTCACAGAGCAGAGAGCATCAAATCCCAGACATCAAATTTCGTCTGATTAGCAACAGCTAAGTCTTCAGGCAAGCACACCACTGTGTGAATCAATGCACCAAAGCTCAGGAGCACAGAGGCTCAAGCTCTGGAAGAGATCTGAAACAAGCATTGGTGTGGCTGTTAACAGGGAAATGACACAAAGGTATATACCTCCGGCCTTGACTGTGTGAGGTCCTAGTACTACAAATTAAGTAAATGATTGACTATTTAAAAGATGTATTCGACAATCTTCAGTGACCAACTTAGCTAGATATATAGATATGGAAATATATTCACTGGTCAACTGGGAGACCCCTTGTTAAAGCACACCAAATAACAAAGACTTAAAGTCACTAATGTGAAACCTCTGAGAACAAGTGTTCTATTTAACCATTCCCAGGATGCTGCTAAATCCACAACAAAATGAAGAAAGGCTCTAAATATCTACTTCAAAGACATCATCTGCTTTATTTCAGATCAACTCCACTCTTCCCTTGTACTTCATAGAACAATTAGGAAAGCCGGTAGTACACACACATACACACACACACACACACACACACACACACACACACACACACACACACACACTCTCTACACATGAATCAGTAGATTACAGTTTGCAAAAAGGCCCAAATGTATGATCTGCATTTGATGCTGTTTTCCTTGTGGGACAACTGATGGCTTAAGGAAAGGTTCTTCTGCAGCTGAGAAGCTAATTTCCTATGTCTTTTGTTTTTGTTTTTAGGGTAAGGAGTTAAAATACCTTGAATTGTACTTTAACTCTTTAAGTCTTTTCTGTGCCATTCACTCCCTAAAGATCACAGCAAGTGGAGGCTGGTGGAGTCCAAATGGAAATGGCCTCAGCTGTCTCTGGGCCTGGGGTGACATTATCTTGCTACCTTGACTCCTTTGTCCCACCTCTCCTGCCTGCCTCAGGCTTCTCAGAACCCCTATCCCCAGCCCTGCCACCACCTGCTTCCCGCCAGAGTTGCTGAGTGACTCTGTAACAGCTCACCATTGCTCCTACAAAAACCAAACCAAACTCAAAGATGGGGAGATGGCACAGCACACAGGGGTGCTTAAATCATATGAACTCATTACTGCTTCAACTTCCAGCAGCCATGGCAGACTTCCAATATTGCTTGCTGTGGGCATGTAGGCCTCAAACACAGCTAGGACTGCCACTGAATTGGCTGTCATTTCCTGACATGCTAGGTAAGGCAGAAAGCATTATTACAGGCAAAAATCACAATTTTTTTTTAAAAGAAGTATTGCAACAAGAACACAGTGGGCAGGGCACTTTCTTTGCAAGCAACTGACTTAGGTTCAATCTCCAACACCCCATATGGCTACTCCAAGCACTGGCAGGAGTATACTCTGTGTGCAGAGACAGGAGTAATACCTGAGCACTCCTTCCTGGAATGGAAGGAGTGAGGGAGGGAGGGAAAGAGGGAGGAAGGAAGAAGAGAAGAGGAAGGAAGGGAGGAAAAGGGAGGGAGGGAGAGAGGAAGGGAGGGAGAAAGGGAGGGAGAAAGGGAGGAAGGAAAGAAGGAAGGAAGGAATAAAGGGAGGGAGGGAGGAATAAAGGGAGGGAGGGAAGGAGGAAGAGAAGGAAGGAGGAAAGAAGGCTCAAGAAACATGAATTTCAAGCTGAAAGTATCTACTACAATAATTCTAAGACTGGGGATTGAAAAGCAAGTCTGAAAAGAATAAAGAAACCTTCTATCACCTTAACAAGACACAGAGTGCCATCAGGTAAAAGATCTGACCTTTATTCATGTCAATATTATCTATCAGGTGCTGGGGAGATGGTACAGGGGCTACGATGCCTGCTCCGTACTTAGCGATTCCACCCAGTTCAGTCCTGGCAACACATATTTCCCTGAACAGAGCCAGGAGTAACCAATTAGCACCACCAGGTGTGGCCCAACTGCCACCACCCCTATCCTGACACTGCGTGTCTTATTGTCTAAAAATACAAAAAGGCAGGTGTGGGGGTAGTGAGACAAAACCGTAAACATGGAAAAGGATAAATTAGAATCTAATTATTACTATAGAATTCTGCACCCAATGATCCTGAAATACACAATTGTTTTTGTGCATTTCTTGTTAACTCTCCCATATGAAGTTCAAAGAAAATTTACAATAACCAAACCCCTTAGACTCTAGTTTCAGGTATCATTTCTATAGCTTATGATTAGAAAAGTTTCTTTGATCACATGAAGCAATCCTAAACAGAATCACTAAAAAGAATAGAACAAAATCCAATCCACTGCCTCTTCACCAGCTGGATAAAAATGAAGAAATGTGTGCAAAATAGAGCGAGGCACCTTGTCCCTGTTAAGTAGGCATAGCACAGACATGCATGGGGGTTCTAAGGCCCTGGCATACCCAAGGCTCCTGTAAGAGAAGTACTGCCCCTTGTGTTGGGATGACTGAGGATGATAGAGGGATGCCAGGACTCCATGGCAAGAGGGATGGAGAAAGTGAGGATGAATGCAGAAGGGAGATGAGGTGGTGCTGTGTCTCCCCTACCTTCCTTGGGCCCTATCTGAGAGAGGGGAAGGGAGAAGAGCAGAGAAAGACCAGCCAGAAACCAGCCCTCTGTGCTGGGAGCAGTTAACTCAGTTTCAATAGGAAGTGACCATTCCCACTTCCTTTCTTGCGACTCCCCTCCTGCATCTTGCAATTTCCTGTTTTGTCCTGGATTCCCAAAGTCTACCTTTGCCATTCCAGTGTCATGAGCACTGTCATTGAGGGAGGACAGTGGAACTCTACAAATCCAGGGAATTCACTCCAAAAATAAATAGTTGGGAGGGGCACATCCAGCAGTGCTCAATGATCACTCCCGACAGAATTCACAGGACCATATGGGATGCTGGGAGTTGTACCCAGGTCAGCTGTATGCAAGGCAAGTGCTCCACCCATTGTACCATCGCTCTGGCTCCTCCCTTGTTCTTTCCTTTTTGGTCCACACTCAGCAGCGCTCAGATACCACTTCTGGCAGGCTCAGGGGAATCAAATGGGATGCCAGGAATCGAACCTGGGTCTGTCCCAGGTCTTCCTTTTATAAGGCAAGCACCCAACCACTATGCTATGACTCTGACCCTCCTCCCTTCTTGATTTTCTATTTTGTGTGTGTGTTTGTGTGTGTGTGTGTGTGTGTGTGTGTGTGTGTGTGTGTGTGTGTCCCCTCCCTTCTTTTGACTTAATTTTTTTTTTAATTTTACTTTTTGTAGTATCAGGGATGGAAGAGTCACATGTCCCACCTTCACAAACTTGACCTTGCACTAACCTTCAGAGAGAAAACATGGGCCCTGTTCATTCAGGATCCTGAAGCTCAGCTGAGCTGCTCACTTCAGGATGTAGCTAATGGAGCTGAATGGGACTGGGGGATGAGGAGAGGGAAATCTTTTAAGACTTGGAGGGCTGGAGCTAAAAGCCTGGTGGAAGCAGGGGGGTGAAGACAGGCTTTTGTTTTTTAGACTAGTTGGGGACTCCTTGATGCTGTCCCCACCCCACTAACAGGTCAACTGGCATCACCCCAGCCTGATGTCACCAGAGGAAATAACACGAATCGACTTTCCGGACTGCAGCAGGCTTGACCTAATTCTCTGAAAGACGCTCAGCAACACCAACATCACTGCCTCATTCTCCCCATTTCTGAAAATATTTTGGGTTGAGCAGAAAGACCTGCTAAATCAGCAGGGCTTTCTTGGAGCTCCCGCAGCTCAGGGATCCATGAGTCCTCCCCACAGCTGATCTGTGATCCTGCACCCAGTGCCCAGGCACTGCAGCCAAGAGCTGCATAGTCACTTCATTCTGGTGTCGGGGCATGTTTGCACTCACTGTTCATCTAGCAATTTTGCAATCATCTTTAGTCTGTACTAACTTGTATAACCTAAGTACTTCCTGAATTTATACTAGCACCACTTCAGGAAGTAAAGCATGTTGATGTTTGCTCTAAGTGCCTTATTAATAAGTAACTGCCACTGCTTCCCGTGTCTGGCAGAGGCCATATTCAAACTTACCCTCATACATCTCCAGGATGTGAACTGTGTCTCCAAGCTGCAAGGAGAGCTCCATGTCCTGAGAGGCATTGAAGTTGTAGATGGCTGGAAAAGAGAAGGAGGAAAGGCAAAGGCATCAGAGGCAGTTGAAATGCAAGTCACTGGGCAGCACATCCAGGGGTTAGTGACCTATTTTTCTCACCAATATCTCTCTATTGAATGGTTTCAAATAAAACACCCACAGCTCAGCACTAAACATCCTCCCAGACCCCATATGTGGTGTCTTATAGTCATTCCTCCACCTAACAAATACTAGCTGTTTGTCTGCTTGACATTGAGTTAAAGAATGGTCATGGACTGGAATGACCTCCGAGCACACATCGGAGGAGAACTGCCTTACACAGAGCAAATCTGGATTCAATTCCTAGCAACCCTAAGCATTCCCAAGAGTGATTCCTGAGCACAGAGCAGAGAGTAACACCCGAGCACCACCAGCTGTAGCCCAGAAACAAATCAAACTAAACAAAATTGGTAAAAAGAGTCACAAAACACACAGTTGTGTGCTATAGACCAGATATTTCAATCTTTTTTGTTTTGTTTGTAGGGGAGGCATTCAGCAGTGCTCAGGGCTTACTATTCCTGGCGGAATAGTAAAAAACAATAGTAATACCTCTGGTCTGGGGGACCAGAGGTAGTGCTGTGCTCTCTCCAACCCCTAAAAATCTATTAAATTAAGAATAATTGCCATCTTGGTCAGTCGATTGCTGCTGAGACAATAGCTGGTTTATAATACTCCCCTGCTGATAAACTTTATGTTATTGGCAGACATCTTAGTCCCTGACACAGTAACTGTAGCCAAAAGACAGCTTTGTCCCCTCCTACTGTCTAACAACAGACAAACACAGCATAGGTGCCTCCTTTGCCCAAGTTCTAGGCACTCTGGAAAAATGGGCTGCCTCAGTAATTTCCTGATCAAGGAAATTGCTCTCAATCACCATGGTCCTTACACTGGCGATGACGAGGCCAGATTATAAAAAAACAGTAGACTACCCCCACCTCCTGAAAAAAAAAGTTTAGTTTTAAGGAGGGTAACAGCTTTGCAAAAATATTTTGCCATGCATCCATGACAGCTAATGCACATTTAAAAATAGTTCAATATCATTAACCCTCAGGGACATGCAAGTTAAAACTATAATAAGGTACCAACTTCATACCTACTAGAATGTTTGTTATGAGATAAAAAGAGACAGACAGTTGGCAATAAGGTGAAACAATAAAACCCCTGCTGGTAGGAACACAGAATGATACAGTCCTTCCAGAAACAGTCTGGTAGCTTCTTAAAAAAGTTAAACATAATTTTACAATACAACCTGTGAATGAGAATGTCTGCACATGACTTGATGTGGATAGCTGTGATAAGCAAAAAAAAAAAAAAAAATGCCATCCCAGGGGAGAGCCACACAAATGAAACCCTGAGACCTATCAGGGCCTTATGTGGCTATATAAATATTTGACTAAACTGATGATCTTGAGAGGAGAAACTGCTCCTGGATTTCCAGGGAAAAGTCCTACATGCTTTCATATGTACCCTGTTAAGAGTGACAGTGAGTTCTGGGAACCAGTGAAGAGAAGGCAGTGTGAAGATGAAGCCAAGACTGAGGTATGTAACTTCAAATCAGCAGAAGCTGAAAGAGGCAAGGAATGGATTTCTCCCCAGTCGTCTCCAGGGAGAGCACACCACTTGATTGCAGACCCCTGGTCTCCAAAGCTCTGACAGAATAGATTTCTGTTGATCATTTTTACTACAATAGCACCAGAGGAAAACAAAAAAGCAACATTGCTTACAACAGTCAAATAATGCAGACAGAAAAATAAAATATGAGATATCCATGTCATATGACTTGGCAAAAAGACACATCTATAACATGGAATTATTCCATTATTCTAAATGAAAGCCATCTGAAGAAAACCTATTTTAGCCTTTCATTTATTGGCAATACTCAGAACAGGTTTGCTGATGCTGTGAATGGAAAATTGTGATTAAGCATCCTCGAGCACTTTGGGGAAATGGACACATCCTAAAACTGGACTGTGGTGATGATTCCCCAATTCCATGCATTTACTAAAAACTGCAGGAAAATCGTACACCAGAAAGTCATGGGGCCAGATAGACAGTACAGTAGGTAGGGTGCTTGTCTTGCATTTGTTCAACCCAGGTTCGATCTCCAGCTTCCTATATGGTTCCCCAAGCATGCCAGGAATAATTCCTGGTGCAGAGCCAGGAGTAAACAATGAGCACTGCCAGGTGTAGCCCAAAAGATAAAAAAGCAAAAATCATTGAACTGTACCATTAAAATGGATAGATTTATGGGTTTGTAAACTAGAATTCAATAAAACTGGTTTTCATTGTTTTGTTATGTTTTTAAAATATATTTAGTTCTTGCCCCCACTCTCATTATGAGTGATCTGCATCTTTCCAAGAAAAAGAACTAATCTTTGAGAGTATTTAATTATAGCTATTACCATTATAGTCAGATGATCAAGGGACCCACAGTATTCCCATTTCTACAACTCCTATGAGCACACAAAAAGAGTCCCTTAATACATCTGCTGGATCCCATAGCATCATTAAAAAGGGAATCTACTGAGCTGAGGCCAGAGAGAATATAGCATATACAACACTTGCCTTGTATACAGCTGACCAGACTTTAATCTCTAGCACTTCACATGGTCCACTGAGCCCACAAGAAGTAATCCTTTAGCACTGAACATAGCTAGGTGTGCCTCCCCTCAAACCCAGCTAATTAATTTTTAAAAGGGAATCAAGATGTCCCTGCATCACAAACTAGGCTCTCCCCTGAGCCTGCAATGAACTGTAGGTCTACAGCCTGGTTGTGTAGGCTTTTCTCCATCACTGCAATCTGTTAGTGACAACCTTTATTTAAAAAGATCTCTTCTTTATTAAGAAATCACCCAAAGATTTTTCTGCAGTCCTGACACACAGTCTGGATAAATTACTTTGGAATTAGACTAAATTGACCAGTGAAGTGAGTTTGGAGAAAAGGCACAGAATTCAGTATTAATAATACGCAAATACTAGATATGTCCTTGAGCCACATTACCAAGGCAGCTAATCACCTGTTACACCCACTTCATCTGGTAGCTGACCCACATGGTTTGCCCACTAAATACATGGCTGGTGTTCTGCAGAAAAGGTAGACCTCACATCCTTGACTCTCTTTGCATTCCTTGGTCCTTCCCTTGGTTCAGAGTTCTCAGATGGAAACAGGAAGTACTAAAGTCTCTGTGTCACAATGTGTTGCTTAATGACCAACCTGTCTCTTCCTCGTTTTTTTTTTTTAAAGTACTGAGCACTGTTAGCCCCAGGTACAAATACCTACCAAGAATTGCAGTACACACACACACACACACACACACACACACACACACACACACACACACACACGTAGACTAACAAGTTTCCTTAATAAATCCTAAATCCTGACAATAAGAATACACCAAAAGCAACCTCATTTTAGCCTTTCTCCCTGCCTTCCATTATCTACTAAATCCCACTCTCTTCTCCAGTGAAGACTCTTATATTCTTCTCTAAGCTTTGCCTGAAACAATAGCTTATCTTTTCTTTTCTTTTCTTTTTTTTTTTTTTTTTTTTTGGCTTTTTGGGTCACACCCGGCAGTGCTCAGGGGTTACTCCTGGCTGTCTGCTCAGAAATAGCTCCTGGCAGGCACAGGGGACCATATGGGACACCGGGATTCGAACCAACCACCTTTGGTCCTGGATCGGCTGCTTGCAAGGCAAACACCGCTGTGCTATCTCTCCGGGCCCTTATCTTTTCTTTTATGACAATTCAAGAACATGTAAACTATTCAGTTTTACAAATGAGTACTACCCTGCCACCCCACATGATCTCTACTTTGAGGTCTCACAACCATTTTTCCTTTCAACAGGAAGGATACCATAATCACATGGCATCTTGCATTATCATCTGCCACTAATCAGGATGACAAACTCCTCACAAATGTAACCTGGTCACATATTACTATTGTGCATTGTGCCTTTCCCATCTTAGATTAGTGTAAGATTAGTGTAAGATGTCTTTCACATCCTGGATTAGACTCAATGAAGTGCTCAAAGCACAACAATGACTTATAAAATCTACCAATCAATTGTGGGGTTTTTTTAGGGGCGAAGGGGTTTGGATCATACCAAAGGATAACCAGAAATTCCCTCTGACCCTGTGCTCAGAAATCATTCCTGGCAGTCTCGGGGGACTATATGGGATACTGGAGATCAAACCTGGGTTGGCTGTGTGCGAGGCAAACACCTTATCCACTGTACTATCACTACAGACCCAAAATTTTACCTCCACCAATCAATTCTACCATGGTCCACTTCTTCCCTAAACTCCACGGCATTTCTCTATTTCTCAGAAAAAAAAAAAAAAAAAAAAAAAAAAAAAGGATGCTTTCCCAAGATTCAAAAAAAAAAAAAAAGCACAGGGCTGGAGAGATAGCATGAAGGTAGGGCATTTGCCTTGCATGCAGAAGGACAGTGGTTTAAATCCTGGCATCTCATATGGCTCCCGAGCCTGCCAGGAGCAATTTCTGAATGTAGAGGCAAGAGTAACCCCTGAATGCTGCCGAGTGTGACCAAAAAAACAAACAAACAAAAAAAGGCACACAAAAATATCACCCTGGGGCCGGGCGGTGGCGCTAAAGGTAAGGTGCCTGCCTTGCCTGCGCTAGCCTTGGACGGACCGCGGTTCGATCCCCCGGTGTCCCATATGGTCCCCCAAGCCAGGAGCAACTTCTGAGCACATATCCAGGAGTAACCCCTGAGCGTTACCGGGTGTGGCCCAAAAACCAAAAAAAAAAAAAAAAAAAAAAAATATCACCCTCCTGCACCTAATAAGGATCAGTTTTTACTGTACATAAAAAGCAACGAAGTTTTCAGTCACTTCTATTTGTTATTTATTCGTGCAAACTATATACTCTAGAGTGCTAAGCCCTCCTGCATATACTTTCCATCCTATTTTATTCCATACATACATATCATGAGCATGATAAATTGGTACTCTGTACCATATTATTTAGTAAGGAAACAGACTCAGAAAGGCTAAAGGACCTTGTTTTCAATAAATTTGCCCTTGCAGCAAATTATCAAAGCAATTATCAAGGCCTCACCTGGGCTGACCATGCTGATCTAAGATAGAAAAGCTACATATGCTTAGACTGACCTGAACAAGAGAGAAAACCCTGAGAGATTCTTAATCTATTGTTTAGTCTTTCTTATAATTGTCTCATCCGATCAGAGTCTTACAAAAAAGAAAGTTCTGTCATATGAATCAATAACAGTTGATATGATCATACTGTCTGCTAGTCTGTACTTTATGGACAACATGCAAACAAATATTGATCCTGGATAATTTATAAAGATAAAGAGGAAACAAAGAAAGCCAAAGGGAAAATAAAACAGAATTGAAGGCTCAGCTCTCTCATGAACACTGAAAGAGTGTGGAAGAGACCGAGTCTGTGTCTCCGTCTCCCAGAGATAAAGATTCAGCATTGAACTAGTTGTCTTAGGTCCCTTAACTCCCCAATCCTCTGATTCATGAGGTGATGATGGTCGAGACAAGAGAAGCATGATGGGCCATTTTGACGAGCAGGCACTACAGCAATCTCTTGTTTTGTCTGACAAAATTAAACAAGACCAGGGAGTTGCTGTATACAGTCTTGCTGGCTGCTATGTGCAAGGTTGGGAAAGATGAATTGCTGCAATTCTTCCCTAGGCAGCTTATTGTTTACATCAGGAAAAGTACAATTTGGCAGAACCAGAAAAATAAGACAGTGCCTACAAATATAGTTTGCATTTACCAAATGGTTTTGATTTGGCGTTTTCTTTTGAGGCAGTCTCACATGAAAGAGGCAAAAGGGAAAAGAAAAGAAGTTGTGATCATTGTATCACACACAAGAAACAAACAACAAATTTATAGGCAGTAAATGGTGGGCCATGTTTGATGATGAAAAGTTTGTAAAAGAAAAAAAAGTTTGTGAATTACTAATAATCTTTAGAGTGGATTATATTATTTCATATACTCTTAAAGTACAGCTTCCCAAGGGGCCAAAGTAATAGTATAGTAATAGGGTGCTAGCCTTGCATGGAGCTGACCACATAGTTTGGTCACTAGCATCCCATATGAAAGGGTCCTTGAGGCAGCCAGAATTAATTCCTGAGAACAGAACAAGGAATAACAGCACTGCAGGGATGCTGCAGGGTGTGGCCCCAAAACAAACAAACAAACACAAAAGCAAGATCTTTCTTTTAGTGGTCCATAGGAAGCTTTAAAAGTCTTACAAAGAGGGGGCGGAGAGGTGGCGCTAGAGGTAATGTGTCTGCCTTGCAAGCGCTAGCCAAAGAAGGACCGCGGTTCAATCCCCCGGCGTCCCATATGGTCCCCCCAACCCAGGTGCAATTTCTCAGGAGTAACCCCTGAGCATCAAATGGGTGTGGCCAAAACAACAACAACAACAACAACAAAAAGTCTTACAAAGAAAACAAGTTCTCTATGACTTTTGCAAATAATGACCAAACTTCTTTTGTGGAAAGGGCCCAACAGCTGTGACTGAGGGATCAGGGGTCATTCTCTAGGATACTTAGCCCTGATGACTCCCTGCCTGAGACTGGTGATGCTGGGGCCACAAGGTCTCCGAGATGTTTTGGAGGACAGGGTACATGTGCTATTGGAGAGCCAACATGGGGTCTTGTTCATATAATATCTACTCCTCTAAGCAATTTCCCTGGCTCCCAATTTCACTTTTTTCTATGACCTTCATCTGAGTTCAGCCGACAATATTACAATAATTAAAAATATCACATCTCTGAATTGAACCCTGAATTCAGTTTGATGATATCCCAGAAGACCAAGTGAACTTTTTTCCTCTGACTGGTCAATTCCACTCTATTGTACGAATAGAGGATTAGATTTGATGGTAGGCATGACCCAAGATGTAAACATATAAAACTGCATGCTGAAAATTAAAATTAGGTTACAAATGAGTTCTTTTGACCATGATGAC
Source organism: Suncus etruscus (assembly GCF_024139225.1). Lineage (NCBI taxonomy): Eukaryota > Metazoa > Chordata > Mammalia > Eulipotyphla > Soricidae > Suncus > Suncus etruscus. Next base: position 94,806,605 of record NC_064850.1, on the reverse strand, counting down.
CATCATGTTGACTCAGAACTATCTAGCGGCAATGACATAAGGATAGAAGCCTAAACTTCTTAGCAATAGTACTTTACAAGAGCAGCACCTTGCAGGATTTTTTTCAGGGAGTGGGGACACTGGGTGGTACTCAGAGGCTACTATTAATTCTTTGTTTAGAGGACCATATGCACTGCTGGGGATCAAAGTGGGATCAGCTGCATGCAAAGCAAGCACCTAGACTACCTTTCTGACCCCTTTTGCAGGACTTTTTGTACAGAAGAGAAAGAGAGGCTTCTAAGCAATGCTCAGGGCAGTTTAGGGTAACTCTCCCAGGGATACTTAATTGGCAAGAGGACCTTATGTTCAGTGCTCAAGCTCAGTAGTGCTGGGGATCACCTGTGCTACCGAAGTTACTCAAAAAGCAGTTCGTACCAGGAATGAAACTCAGACCTTGCACATGCAAGATCTTGCTCCAGTCCTTTGTCCTCTCTCTCTCTAGCACCTTTTGCAAGGTCCTTAATTTTGTTTTCTAGGCCTTTGATGACAATAGTGAAGTGAATCAATGAAGAAGAATTAGTCATTCTCTGGAAAATTCCATTATAAGAATTCTATATATTTGTGGACGGATAGAATGTGTGTGTGTGTATATACTTATACTTAATTGAAGAAATATTTTACAAATATAAATTAAACTGCTTGTTACTGATTTTTTTCACTGGTACAAAGTACTTATTATAAAACATCTAAATCAAATGTATGTAGTCTTCATAGGAGATAGATAAAACAAGACCACTGGAAATTACAGAACAAAAACTTTATTCTCTAAAACAAGCATTTGCCTGTAGCTTCCCCATCTAAAAATAGAGACCACAGTATCTTCTTCACAGGGGTCTGGGAAACCAAAAAGAAGAACGTATGCTTGGACCCTGGGACTGTGAGTCACATTGATAGAAACCAGGTAAAATGGCAGTCACCATCCCGACTCCCTTCCCCTTTCTTGCTCTGTCCAGTTTCCCACTTCAAGCATGCTCACAACCACATCCCCAAAGACACACAGACAGCTTTCACCAACAAGATGCTGGAAGTCACTCCAGAACACTGGAAACCTGGTAGGGTTGCAGTGGTGAGAGAGAAGCCAGTCTATCAAAATAGAGACTGATGCCCAGGAAGCACAGGGGTCTTTTGGGACAGCCAAGACCACTTCCAGCAGACAGGCAGCTATGGAGCTTCCCTAAAGGGTGGATGGCAGGAGAGTCAAGGAATACCGTAGCTTTCTTAACCAATTTCTTGCTGCTCCTTCAAAGCATTTGTGTAGTGATCCAAAGAAGTAACCAGTATGTTACTCAGAGTACTAATGATGCCTCAAGCAGTCACTCTGTTTGTTTCATTCTGGATTAATATTAAAGGTGTATATTCCAAGGCTGAGGATGGAGAGGTAACTGAGGGTTTGGGGGTGCATGCCTTGCAAATGCAAAGACTCAAGTTCAATCCCTAGCTTCACATAAAGCCTCTTCCCCAGACCACCAAGATGGTCTCTGTGACTTCCAGCACAGCTGGTTCCAAGCAGCATCACAGCACCAGTCTCTGACACCTAAGCACTGCCTGGGAGGCCACAACAAGGTTCATGTTCTTTTTGGTGGGGAGGGGATTTTGGGCCACACCCAACAGCTCTCAGCGATTACTACTGGCTCTGTGCTCAGAAATCACTCCTGGCAGGCTCGGGGGACCATATGGGATGCTGGAGACTTGAACTTGGTCCATCCGGGTTGTCTGCATGCAAGGTAAATGCCCTATCATTGTGCTATCTAGGAAAAGGAAGGCTCATGTTCTAAGATTGCTTATTGATTTATTCTTCTCCATTAATGAAAAACAAATAAAAACTCCAAGGGAAACTAAGAAATGATTTGAATAATGAAGCTACTAGACTAACACTAACAAGTCCAGGATGCCTTCCCCCAATAAAATAAGGTACTGTCATCAAGCCTTTCTTGGTATAAATACTTAATAAATGAAAACTAAACAGACAAAAATGGCCAGAGTTAAATTTGGTCTAGCTTACTGTATTAAGTTGTGTGTAGAAATTGCAACTAGGAAGCCAAGGTTTTGAAGAGAAAATCAAGTAATATGGTAGTACTAGAACCAGCAATTCAAATTACAGTCAACATTACCATTAATGATTTTCTCCAAACATTCATGGCTTTAGTTTAGACAAAATCCAGTCATAAAAGAAAGGAATAAAGTCTGACTTGACTGCAAAATCAATTAATTCTCCTGAAAAACAAGAGAAGAGAAAATGGGCAAGGGAATTAAGAGATACAAAGACGGGTCGGAGAGATAACATGGAGGTAAGGTGTTTGCCTTGCATGCAGAAGGTCAGCGGTTCGAATTCCAGCATCCCATATGGTCTCCTGAGCCTGCCAGGAGTGATTTCTGAGCATAGAGCCAGGAGTAACCCCTGAGCATCACCAGGTATGGCCCCAAAACAAAAAACAAGCAAACAAAAAGAAAAAACAAAACAAAACAAAACAAAAATTTCTGGAAACATAGTACAAAGGTTAAGGTGCTTGTCTAGCATGCAGCTACAGCCTAAGGATTTCCTAAGAGTTGACAATGGTTCAAATTCTAGTGCCGATTATAACCCTTCACACTGCAGTGAGCCCGCCCCCAACACATACAGAGTAAACAATTTCCACCTGAAACTGCAAATTCTATAGTAGCACAGTGAACATGGGCTTACTTCTCAGGGGCTTTCAACCTACTGCCTAAAAGGGCAGAGGGATTTTTACCCAATGTACCACTCAGGAAGGGCTAGAATCGAGCTGCATGAAGCTTCTAAGACACCATCACACATGTGAGTCTCATATGCAAGTTGTGAGATAGAGAATGGACAACCAAAGAGAAAGAACATGGAGAAAGGCAAACAGTTTTAGAAAAAAGCTGAGTAAATGGCGAAATCATATTTCCTTGTCTCAAAAATGAGGAAATGAAAGAAATGAAAGCGAAAGCATGAGCATATGTGTGTGTCAAGTTAATACTTGCCATCTTCATTTTCCCCAGCAATAAAATGACTTTTTGTGAACTAACCTCTTAAGGTTGGCATTAGAATATAAAGAAGATCGGGGCCAGAGTGGTAGCACAGTGGTAGGGTGTTTGCCTTGCACAAGGCTGATCTAGGACAAACGTGAGTTTGATCCCCAGTATCTCACATAGTCCCCCAAGCCAAGAATAACTCCTGAGCACCACCAGGTGTAGCCCAAAAAATACAAAACATAAAAAAACAACAACAGCAAAATAATATAAAGAGGGGGAAAAAAGATCAGTAATGACATCAGTAAGACATCAATAATTAATGATAATTAAATATGTATATGTATAATTATATATCATATGATTTATATAAAATTATATAAATTATTTATAAAATCATAGTTTATATAATAAACATAATAAAATTATGTTATATAAATTATATATATTATATTTCAATATGTGTGATTACTAATCTTAATAATTGTGATCAATTATAATAAAGACATGATTAATGTCTTTGGAACCAAGATTTTTCAACATAAAGAAAAAGACAAACTTAAAAATTAAATAACCCTGGAATAAATAAGAATTTGAAACAGCAGGGCTGGAGAGATAGCATGGAAGTAGGACATTTGCCTTGCATGAAGAAGGATGGTGATTCGAATTCCGGCATCCTATATGGTCCCCCAAGCCTGCCAGGCGCTCAATTTCTGAGCATAGAGTCAGGAGTAGCCCCTGAGCGTTGCGGGGCGTGGACTCCCCCGCAAATAAGATTTTGAAACAGCAATATGAGTTTGGGATTTTTTTTCTAATAAAACACATCTATCACATTTACTAGTGGTTAGAATGGACTACAAAGCATATCAAGAACTTTTAGATGAACAAATTTGCCTAAAATGCATAAAAACTGAGCAAAAATGAAGAATTCAGTTTTCTGAACAGCAATAGATGCAGGGCAGTGATGCCTGAGAGAAGAGAAACAGATAAGGGAAATTGAAAACAACTTCTGCTTACTGCCTGGGGGAATAGAAGGGAAAATACAGTGGGGGGAGGGGACTTACAGGAAGTATCCAAGAGGAAAGACAAGTGGAAATTCAGGGAGGCCCAGGTGGCTAGAATACGTGGACACGGGATCAATGAAGAAAGGGGTATGAATCTTAGTTACCCTCGGAGTCTTCAGGTAAGCAGCACGTGCACACACAGAAAATTCCCATGGACAGGAAATAGATCAGCATAAAAGAGACATTTGCACACTCACACCTATGCTAGGAAACCTTGTAATGATGCATAGCAGCTGTGCTGCCTAACAAAAATTAAATGCAAACCTGGGGGGAAAACTAAGCTCTCAAGTAAATGTGTCCTAGAACAGGACTTAGACTCAAAACATAAAATTTAATACATAGTTCAGGATGCTGAGGCATGCAAAGAAAAAGGAATGTATTACCCAAAGTTAGGAGAAAAACAAATTAGTTAAGAAAAAAAAAAAAACCAGAAATGATAAAGTCAAACACAAGAACTGCTCCTAGTTAACTGAAACAGATTCAAATCACACCAAGCATGTTCTCTGACAACAATGAGCAGAAATTAAAAATCATTAACAGAAAGATAGGACAATTCAAAATCAACACAATCCACCATATAAAGATGATCCTCTTAGTAGGTTCCTTAGTAAATGTACAAAACATACTCGATAAAATCTATTCTAAAGTCATAATAAAATCTGTGAGCAAATTAGGATGATCTTCAATGAATAAAGAGCATTCATAATTTACCTATATTTAATATCAAACAAAATTACCAAATATTAACCTGGTTCAATTCCTTGTACCACATAGGCACTTGCATTGCATCCTTGGATGCTAGCACTGATGTCCTAGTTGGTCAAGAATTGCTGGGAGATAATATAATACAAGGGTTAAAATATTATCTTATATGTAGTCAACTCTAGTTAGGTCCCTGGCACTGTATATGATCCCTCAAGCACCACTCAAGGAGTGGCCCTTGAGCACAGAACAAGGAATAAACCCTGAGTACTGCTGAATGTGGCCCAAATACTGCCCCCTCACACCAAAAATATCTAAATGAGATGGAAAAAGAGGCAGGAGGAGGAGGAGGAGGAGGAGGAGGTGGAGGAGGAGGAGGAGGAGGAGGAGGAGGAGGAGGAGGAGGAGGAGGAGGACAAGCCACCAAAATGATAAACTTGCGTTTATCTCATCTTCATCAAACACAGCAAATCTTCAGCAAAACATAAGTAGGTCTATATAAAAACTGACCTTAGCTAAACCTAAGGTGAGGGTTAAAAGGACAGCACGAGAAGGATTGCAGACAGAGAGATGTCCTTGATAAGAAATTGTAGAGCTAGATTTGGCAATCACAAAGTGTTTTCTTTTGTTTGTTGTTTGTTTGTTTACTTTCAGGCTACACCCAACAGTGCTCAGGAGTTACTCCTGGCTCTGGGCACAGAAGTCATTCCTGGTAGGCTCAGGGGAATGCCAGGGATTGAACCCGGGTCTGTCGAAAGTTGGCCACGTCCAAAGCAAACACTCTACCATTGTGCTATTCTGCTCAGTCCCCTAGAAAGACACTTCTGACACAGAATTTAACCTGGGGAGTGGAGCAAAGAGAACCAAACTGTCCAATACCCGTAAGTGTGCAATCCCACACTAACAACACAAGAGGCAGAAACTATAGTGAATAGATGTTCAAGTGTCACCTGATGACCCCTCACAACCTTACCGATAGCAGAGCTGGTGGACTACATTTTGGTTTCAGGTCTCATTGTGCATAATAAAAGACCTTGAGGACAGATCCCTGAGGAGAGCTCTGCTCGTTTGTAAAATATAGCTATGTTAGCTGGGACCTGAGAGATAATTATCAACATATCTTGAGCAAGGTCTACACAGTGAATATTCTAATCCAGTATACAGTAATATAATGAATAATCCCAAAACATAGCTCATCGTGGGCAAAGGGTACACACTTCCTGCTGTGCTCCCTTACTGGCTTACAGACTCTTCTGATTGTTGTTGTTTTATTTGATATTATACATTAGTCAGTAAGAAGTGACCAAAAGATTATATTGTATTTATACAATACAAAGTATAAATAAATGGAAAGTGCTTCTGTTCCATGAGGTACAAAAAGAAAAAGATTTATCCTTTAAAAAAATACTGTTTTATACTTTTATAAGCTTAAGATTATAATTTTATAAGCCTAAGATTTTTCCTTGAAATTTCTTAATTCTCTTCTCCTCATCTTACTAAATTGTGTGTTTTTAAGATACATCTATTTCATTACTTAATTAATTCATTCATCCATTTCATTAATCTTAAAATGTATTAGCAGAGAATTATTCACATTATTGTTTTAAAATTTATATACCTACAAAAAGAGAAAGATTTTTTAAAAAATAGTTCCTTTGTAGGGATAGGAACACCCAGAATGATAGTGCAGTAAGTTGAGTGCTGCCTTCCACACAGCTGACCTGGCCTGTTTTTTGTTGTTGTTGTTGTTGTTGTTTTCAGTTTTTGGGTCACACCTGGCAGCACTCGGGTTACTCCTGGCTCTACGTTCAGAAATCGCTCCTGGCAGGCTCGAGGGACCATATGGAATGCTGGGATTTGAACCACCATCCTTCTGCATGCAAGGCAAATGCCTTACTTCCATGCTATCTCTCCGGCCCCATGACCTGGCCTGGTTTGATCCCCAACACAACGTCTTGACTCCAGTGCCCTGCCAGGAGTGACTCGAGTGCAGAGCGAAAGTAAACCCAAAACACTTGTGGGTGTGGCCTAAAATCCAAAACAACAAAAAATAGCCAAAGTCATTGGAACTGAAGATTTTAAAAGGTGGTGGGAGGGGCCCATAGGATACTAGTGGAGGGAAGAGTTCTGTTTATGAATGCCTCATTGATAGGTGTACGTAAGAAAAGTATAATTAACAGTATTAGAAAACAAAGACAGGTGTTCACTTCGGCAGCACATATACTAAAATTGGAACGATACCGAGATCAACATGGCTCCTGCGTAAGGATGACACACAAATTCGTGAAGCGTTCCATATTAAAAAAAAGAAAGAAAACAAAGACAGTATAGCAAGTACGGCTCATGCCTTACACACGACTGACTTGGGTTCAATCCCACTACTGCATGTGGTTCCCCAATGCCCTCCATGAGCACCGTCAGGAGTAAGTCCTTGTAACAAAATAAAACAAAACCAGTATTGTAAATCTTCAATAAAATTTGTAAAACACAAGAACAGAAAAGAAGTAATCATGTAGATCAAGGCAATTTTACAAAGAAGATATATCAGTGGCCACACACAATTCACTCCTGGCCCCCAGCCACCCCCTGCTCCAGATAACATCAGAGCATGTATAGGTAAGAAGAGAATGAAAAAGAAATAACAAAAATTATATACTATTTATAAAAGAATGTTATATGAATGGTGTAGAGATAAAATATTTCTAAAACACCATAAGATCTAGCTACTATTGGCAGCATAATGCTATTTCACATAATCCTGTCACAAATATATGTCTATTTCCCAGCTTGAGTTTCTTCTGGTAGTTTCACATTTTCTCATATTCTTTTCAAAACTTAATTCAAAATAAAGCTTAGATCTAAGTGCATAATTTAAGACTATGAAACTCCAAAAAAAAATTATGAAACTCCTATAAAGTTAACACAGAAGGAAACTTCAACGACTTCAAATTTGACCATCCCTTTAGAAAGATACAACATTAAAGTGCAATCAATGAAAGAAATAACTGATAGACTATGTCATTAAAATTTAAAACTGCTACTCTGCAAAAGAGTGATAAAGAGAAAGAGAAGAGAAGCCACAAGTATGGAGAAATAATTGGTGAAAGATATCATTGATAAAAAGACTTCAAAATATACTAAGTACTATTAACATTCAACAGTAAGAAAATATGCATTCCTATAAAACCTTTCATATCTGGAAATGGTGCAAAGAAGTCACAATTTACTTGGAACTGATTTTAGGCATTTCCAAAGCCAAAAATTGCCTGCCGAATCATACCAGACCTAATGACATTGAGCTGTAGTAAAAGTAGGATTTTTTGTGTAAAAAACACACCCAATCTGAGTGAAACTGTCCTAAGATTTCCACTCTTAACAGTAGCCTGAGAGTCACTCATGCTCCTTAGTGTTTGTCTCTAGAAAGACTACAAGGAGCTGTAGCACATTTACTTAGGGCTAGGCCCAAAATCCAAACCCCTGCACTGCCAGATGTCACCCAAGCTTCACCAGGATTCCTGAGCACTGCTTGGGAAGACTCATAAAATAAAAACAAAAGTAAAAATAGAATGAATGTTGGATTGGAGAGATAGTTTAAGCAGTACAGTACTAGATTTGCAGGTGGCAGACCTGGGTTGGATCCCGGCATCCTATTTGGTCCCCTAAGCTTACTAGAAGTGATCCGTAACTGCAGAGCCAGGAGTAACTGAGCACTGCCAGATATGCCCCACCTCCTAAAAAGAGTGGCTCTTGTAAAACAAAGACTGAATACTATTTTTACTTCTCAACTTTTGTTGTGAAAATCCACTGAATTTCTTTCTGTTACTGAAAACAGGCAGTTTCATAGATCTTCCACAAAAGCAAAGTGGCTCTAATAAGAATACTTGAAAAGAGGGAGATCCCTGTAGAGTGCAGAGGGCAGGCAAGCTCCTCTGAGAGGAGAGGATGTGAGCTGAGGCAGACATTTCAAAAAATTATTAATTCCAAAAATCCAGGATTTTTGGAATGTGGCAGAAGTAAGAATCTCAGTATGTAAAGCAATATAAATAAAAGGGTTTACTGACGAACTGTTTGTAGTGACTACTAATGTAGAAATAACCTAAGAATTCAGAAAAAGGGGACATAAAATAAATCACAGAACACATATGCTATGGATAATGAGCCACTGCTCAAAGGCATATGAGTCAGAAGTACAGTCACTGACCTGGAAAGTTGCCCTAAGTATGTTGCTAAATGGATCCAAAAAAGAACCACAAAAAGCAGGCTGCTGAGTAATGTATGGAACGTGAGGCTTCCAATTTCCCTGTGTAAAAAGGAAGCAAACAGGAGCCTCCACCACACATGGCTCCTCAGGGCATAGAGATACTTGTTGACCACAAAATCCACCTTCCTTAAAAGTTTCTACCCCTTGGAGTAAAAAGAAAAAAAAAAAGAAGTTTCTACCCGGATGTAACTTCAATACAAAACAAACAAAAAAGGTTTTAACTCTGATACAACACATAACACATACCATAACTATTTTCACACTATTGAGCAACCAATCAATACAAGTCTTTCACCTTGCAAACTGTGACTCTGAATCCCTAAACTAGCCCTTTTCCCCTCCCCCCAGCTCTACTAACTAGTATTCTACTTCCTGTTTCTATGAATCTGATTACTCATATAAGGGGATCATGCGGTAGTTTTCCTTTTGTGGCCGGCCTATTCCAATTACCACAATATCCTTAGGTTCATCTATGCTGTACTACATGTCTGAGTTTCCATTTAGCAAATCTGAATGCATTGTCTAGATCCACACTCCAATGAGCCGTTCATTCATGAATGGAGGCAGCCTTTGCTTCCACCCCTTAACTATCGGGAAAAACACTACTATGAACACAAGTGTACAAATATCTCTTTGAGACTTTGGTTTGGGTGTGTACCCAGAAATGGACTTAGGAGAAAATGGCAACAGTCTTTAAGGAAGTATACCATACTGCTTTCCACAGAGGGAATACAGTTCAAATTCCTTCCTCCCTCCTCCCCTAGTACATATGTGTGTGTGGGGGGGGCTGTTTTGGGCTGTTTTAGGGGAGTTGGACCACATCCAGCAGTACTCAAGGATTACTCCCATTTTATACTCATTCAGAGATAACTCCAGGTGAGTTTCGGGGATCATAAGGGGTGCCAGGGATCAAACCCAGTTTAGTCCTAAGCCAAGTGACCCCTCCCTATGCTATACTATCACTCTAGCTCCATCAAGCACCTTTTCATGTGCTTTGTAGTCACTTATATTTTTTCTCTGGAAAAATATCTATTACATTTGACTATTTTTACATAGGGTTTATATAGGTTTGTTGTTAAGCCCATTCATTGTACTATTTCTTGGCTCTTGTTTTTGTATCTCAAGGGCTTAAGGGGCGAAAGAGTCCTGTGTTTTTCCACTGCAGAGAAAATTCCAGTTAATCCCTGAAAGTCTCTTCCCATTTTTCTTCAACCTAAATTCTCCATTTTCTTCTTCTTTATTGTTATTATTATTATTATTATTTGTTTGATTGAAGCTACTCCTGAGCATCAAGGTAGGGTACTCATTCTTTTTGTTTGTTTGTTTGGGAGGGGCACACCCAGAGGCACTCAGGGGTTATTCCTGGCGGTGCTTGGAGGACCATATGGGATACATGGGATGGAGCATAAGTTAGCTGCGTGCAAGGCAAATGAACTACCCGCTGTGCTATTGCTCTGGCTCTACTCACTCATTCTTGTGTCAATTCAACAAACAGTCATTGGATGCAGTCTTCATTTTGTTCTGCTTGCCACAATTAAGAAAGCGGTGACTTCTTCTCTCAGGTGTGTGTGTGTGGTGGGGAGTAGTAGAAGAGCCAGGAGAACCCACAGGAAGCACAAGAAACTTACAGGGTGAGTTGTAGTGGTGACAAGGTGTCTATGGTTCCTTCTTGGGGTACAGGTTCTAAGAGAAATTTAGTTCCTAAAAGAATTTCGATAAATCAAATAATAATCTACAAAAAAAAAGTCCTAAATCCAACTTGAAATGTAAAAATGTTTTGCTGTTTGCTTTTTTGTGCAGTTTTCTTTATTTTTGGTTTTGAGCCACACCTGGCAGTGCTCAGGGATTACTCCTATTTGTGCTTGGGAGATGATAAGGGGTACCATGATCAAACCCATGTTGTTATTGTTGCTTTCAGGCCGTCCCCTTACATCGTATCTCTGTACTATCTTTCTGGTTCTGTAGAAATGCTTTTTTTGTTTGTTTGTTTGGTTGGTTGGTTGGTTGGTTGGTTTTTCAGCCACACCTGGTGACGCTCAGGGGTTACTCTTGGGTATGCACTCAGAAATCGCTCCTGGCTTGGGGGACCATATGGGACGCCGAGGGATCAAACCGCACGTGCAAGGCAGATGCCTTACAGCCTGAGTCACCGCTCTGGCCCCTGTAGAAATGCTTTAAAAAACATTTTTTTTCTTTGGCCACATCCATAGTTTTCAGGGGTTACTTCCTGACTCTGTGCTCAGAAAGCACTTCTGGTGGGTTTGAGGGAACATATGGGATGCAGGGTATTGAACCAGGTTCAGCTGCATGCAAGGCAAACACCCTAACCAAAATGCTATTGCTCTGGTCCCTAAAACAATTCTTTAATCTTAGTTGTCATGGAATGAATGTTTGTGTACCTCACAAATATACTTTTACTCAATGTGATAGAACTGGAGGTAGGGTTGAAGTGAAGCCATGCGAAGGTGAGTGTCCTTAGAAGGCAGTGACAACACCACAGCAAATACCCACAGCAGGAGCCAGTAAGAAGGCAAACCTGAAGGAGCTCCCTCCAGGAGCCTGACCCTGCAAGATTCAATAAAAATAAGTATTTTGGGGGCCACCAGATAGAACAGCAGAGGGAGTGTTTGACTTGATTGTGGCTGACTGGTTTCAACCCTCAACATCACATATGGTTCCCAGATCGCTGTCAGGAATGATAGCTGAGAGCAAAGCAATTGTGGCCCCCAAAAAACAAAACAACAACAGGAAGGGGAAAAAGTATCTTTGTTATAACAGCCTGAGAAGACCAAGGCATCCTTCTCTGGATAATAAAAGCAACCACTCCCCCCTACTTTTTTTATGGTTCTGTTTGAGGTATATTAAAACTTCACTTACTCATTTTTTCAATCATAAAACAAACATACTAACACATATACATTGTCAAGTACAGAGTCCACATAGAGGACTCAACCCATCTGTGTGTGTAGAATGCTCGAAAAATTAGCTACTCAGACCCAGGGTTTTCAAAGCAAAGTCCCTCTGAACGAGTGACCACAGCAAGCTCTCCTCCCTCCCCCAGCAGCACCCCAGGTGGGTGAGAAGGACTCTTGAGCAGCTGGAGGAAGTTTGCTGACCAGGCACTTGGCAGAGGTTTAAGGTATGGAAACACCTTTTGGCACAAGTCCTCCAAAATGCCATCCTTCCTGCAGGGGAAGCTGGCTGCAGTAAAGGAAATACTAATGGCCCACTGCCTTTAGAAAAGTTTTCTTTGGCTGAAGGGTAATAGTAATCTTACTAAAAGTCAGAAAGACCATCCTACGGTTTCATGGAAACTTCTGCTGAAAGGTGGGGACAGGTGGAACAAAGAGAGATTAGACAAAAAGGAACCATTTCTAAAGAGGTCAGACTCAATGAGGTAATGTGGCAAGAATTATGATTCCTGGGCTTCGTCCTATCTGATGGGAATTGCTGGGGGGAGGAGAGGGCGTTACAGATCAGCTTACTTATTCTCTTGGAACTGCTGTGAAACTTCTAAAGGAACAGCAATACCACTCTTTTATTTATAACTGAGAAATAAAGGCCCGACTGAGTCAGCGGCAGACCCAGGCCATTGTCTCCTGAACAAGAGAGGACCGCATGAACGATATTTCCATTTATTTTAAAGATGAGGTTTGAGAACTAGTTGTAAGTGAAAAGCAGAGGCCCTCCAGGGTATGGTCCACCTTTGAGAGCTCCCCTAAAATAATAATAGAATTAGTGGAAGAAAGTAAAATCTTCATCCATTATTAGAAACCAAAATAAAGCACTAGCCCTTAGCAGAGGCTTAATACACTGCAGCTCAGACAAAACAAACAAGCTGCAGGTGACTACACTGACCCCAATTTTCAGTTGAGAGAAACATCAAGTTCCCAGGAACTGCAAAAACCACTACTCCCAGCTAACTTCAAGAGGAGGGCAGAAGGGAAAGACGATATGGAACACATTTCTTTACCCCCAAAATGCCCTGAAGGGCCTGGCATCAAGGAGACACAGGAGAGGAAAAACCTTTTGATAGGCAAGCTCCAGGGGAAGCCCAGCTCCGGGAGAAGCCCAGCTCCAGCACTGGTTCCTTAGTCTGTCACTCTGGCCAAGTCATTTACCTTTTCTAGGTCTCCAGCCTCTATTCCGCCAACTGGCACACAACTGTGCCTTCTACAGAGAACTGTTGAGAGGATTCAATGATGAGAAACTAAAGTGCTTAAAGTCCCTAAAAATGCACATTAACTGATGTCAATATTTAATGTAAGTCATTAATCTAATGTAAATATTCTTCTGGAAACAGAAACAGACAAGAGCTTTTTTGTTTCTGGTTTTTGTTTGTTTGTTTTTGGACCACAATTGGCTGTACTATTGGCTCTGCACTCAAGAATCAATCCTAAACCAAAAGGGTTGGACCATCTAGGGTGCTGGAGATCAAAAGAGAAAGTGAGCAGGTCAGCAGCAGGCAGTGCAAACTCCCTAAGAGCTACATTATTGCTCCAGCCCCAAGATACAGACACGGCTTTATACATAATTTAGTGATAACTGGAAAACAGTGAACAGGGTGTATGTTTAATAATGCTAAAGAATTTGAAAAATAACTTGTAGAGATAAAGCTACAGAGATTGGCCCCAATTGCAAAGAGACAAAGAAGCAGTTAAGAGGAAATTTGAGAAGCAAGATAAATGAATGGCATGTCAGGGCCTCCACACTTGTAAATAACAATCCCGCTCCACCCCCACAGGAGACAGGAAGTGCATCCTCTATAAAAACTGGTGAGGGATGTTCCAAACTCCAGGACCTTAGCAAGAGAGCTGTGTTGGGGTGAAATAACACAAAGAAAATTCCCCATTTAACTGTTAGTGAGTTCCGAGATACTTTATCCTTTGACAATATCCAAGAGCCCTAGTATCTGGGCTTGTTCTGACAAGGTTTGAAATAGAAATTCTGCTGGAAGAATGAACTTCTCAGAAAAATTCTAGATATATTTCATTCAGCATAATAGTTTCCATGTCCATCCATGACACAGAATAGTCTCACTCATTTGTGGGATTTAAGGAAAATAAAAGATAGTATGGTAATAGTACCCAGAGACAATAGAGATGAGAGGTTTGAAAGGACCAGCCCATAAAATGTAGCTCACCACAAAGATTGGTGAGCTCAGTTAGAGAAATAACTACACCATCAACTATCATCATAATGGTGATGAGCAAGAGAACTAGAATGCTTGTGGAAGATAGGCAGGAAGTGGGAGAAGAGGGAGCTAGGGGGCATTGGTGGTGGGAAGATTGAACTAGTGAAGGGGGGGTATACTTCTTGAATGACTGAAACCCATCTACAAATATGTTTGTAATCATGGTGCTTAAATAAATATTTTAATTAAAGAAAAGAACAAAATTACTCAATGTGATCAGTTCTCTTGAAGGGGATGAATTGTGAGTAGAAAATGGCAGGTGGGCCTGTGAGCAAAAGCTCTGTCTAGGCCCCACTGCTGACCTGGCTTTAAAAAATTAGAAAGAAAAAAAGAAAGAAAATTCTAGGAGCCAGAGTGATAGCACACCAGTAGTGAGTTTGCCTTGCACACAGATGACCATGGATGGACCCGGGTTTGATCCCTGGCATCACATATGGTCCCGAGCCTGCCAGGAGCGATTTCTGAGCACAGAGCCAGGAGTAACCCCTGAGCATCACTGCTGGGTATGGCCCAAAAACAAAAACAAAAAAATTCTCGACATAGAGGCAGAGCATAGCAAGCACAGTGGGAAGGGCACTTGCCTTGCATGTGGCTAACTGGGGTTTAATGGACTGCATCCGATATGATCCCAGAGCACCACTAGGAATGATCCCTGAACTCAGTAATCCCTGAGCACAGAGCTAAATTCTGAGTTCAGTAAGGTGAGGCCCCAAAACAAACCAGCAAAATATTCTAGACATAAAGGCATCTGATGGTCTAAAATAAAATGTATGTGCATATGTGTGTATATATAATATATAAAATTAGAGAGAAAGAGCCAATTCTAATCTTTCCCACCCACTCCCCTCTCTTATTTTAATGGTGCCAGGTTTAATGGAAACCAGGGTCTCATACATGCAAATAATGCATTTTATCTCTAAGTTGCATTCCTGGGTCCTCATTCTTATATTAGAACAAGCAGTCAAGATACACAACCATAAAGGTAAATTCTCCCACATGAAAAATGTTGCATAGAAAAGAATAAAATAAACTTAGTCATAGAAGAAGGTAGAGCAAGTATCACAGGTATAATTTCAGTAGCTACAGAGGCGAGTAAGACTAAGATTACCAATATTAGCAGCAACTGCTAATATTCAAATCTGTCTGCCTACTGAAACACAGGAGAACTGAAAAGAATTCACTGGATCATATGATGAGTGTAAGTACTGCCATACATCATATTCTGGTCATCTCATGGCTCTCTGATTAATATCTGGACATAGACCGATATGAATATTTCTTCTTCCAGGCCAATTTCAAATCACTCTCTGCCACCAGGACATGCCACCAAAGCACCCAGTTTGATTTCTGGGTCCCTGGAACTAAAGGCACTAGTATTACTTCTATTTGGCACATTTGTGCTGATTTTTTCTGAACCTAAAATTCTCAAAAGAGAGTTCCATGAATCAGGACTACCCCAGTGAATAATCCAGTTTATAATCTTATAAACTGATAGTAACTTTAGCAGCTAGGCTTGAGTGCTGTGTTTCTTAGACCAACCATCATAAAAGTATCCAGAGACAAGCAACAGAAATGCTTATCAAAACACTTTTAAATGATTATCTAATTTGACATTTTTCAAATTGGTGTACATATATACATCATTTATCTACCTATACATTAAATATACATATATAAATATATGTGTGTTTTCAGGGTTTGAGAAAGATTAAAGAAAAGCCCTGAGGCTTTAAGTAACTACTTTAAATTACTTGATATAAAATTATAATCAACTTTGACCCTACCAAAACCAAGGGAGTGACACCAAGGTTAATCGTTGGCACTGACTTTATTGTCAGTTCCTTCAAAATAGTGCAATACTTTAGTAGATGGTTGTTTTCTTTCCTTTTTTTTTTTTTTTTTAAATAAAAACGGGTATGCCAGAAGTGCTGTTGCTAGAAATAGAAAGGACAAGAAGAGACTGAGTGGGCAGCAAATAGCTGTCTTGCCCTGCCTAAGAAGAACTCTCCTTTGTTTCCTCCTGCAAGGCCACTGTCTCCCCCCTCATCACCACCATGACCACCCATCATATTCAGCCACAAAGACCTGATCCTGCACTGAAATATGCAGGCCAAGACACAGAACTAGAATTTCTTACACCTCTCCTGTGAATCTAGGACATTCAAAAAAGCAAGTTCCCTAGGAACCCCTCTGCACTCTACCCTACACAGAATCTGCTCGGCTCAAAGGTGCTCTGTTCCCACAGAATACATTGACTGCCATGTCACTCTAGCTTATCCGTGTTTTAAAGCTGAAATCAAACTGGTCACCCAATTCCCTGACACTTTTCACACAAACACAAAGCATCCCACTGAACCATTGTTAGAACATTCTCTGGTCTGGACAGCCATATCCCAGGGTAGAAGGATGACTCCCTCTCAGAATCAGAGCCAGGAATTCCCCAGCTCAGTGACTTGCAGTTTCCCATTCCTCATTTCAAATGAGCCACTTGCTTCCAAGACTTCACAGGTCATGCATGGGGGAGGGGGCCTGCCAAAAGCACACGGAGTCTTTCATTTTCATCCCTAGACTGCATTGGTAAGAGGGTATGTGAAGGTGGCCTGCAAGGGACAAAAACAAAGCTGGAGGGGCCAACGCAATAACACAGCAGTAGGGTGTTTGCCTTGCATGCAGCTGACCCAGGACAGACCTTGGTTTGATCCCCGGTGTCCCATATGGTCTCCCAAGCCAGGAGTGATTTCTGAGCACATAACCAGGAGTAACCCCTGAGCATCACAAGTCATGGCAAAAAAAAAAAAAAAAAGCAAAGCTGAAATATGATTCTGGCACAAAGGTTCCCATTCTGGTCTTCACTGTATCAGAAGCAATATGGCCAACCTGGCCATTCCTGTGTGTCAAAAAGAGCCCATGTTCATCTCTGCCTGCCTCATATTTACAGGGTAGAGAGTTTGTAGAAAATGAACCAACCAGTATCTGTTCACCAACAGCTGATTCCATCCCAGCATATGAGACAAGTAGTAAAGAACCAAGAAACATTTGAGCTCAAGTTTGTTCTTGAGTCCATGGGGAGGAAGATGGGAGATGACAAGTGACAAGATCATCGTGAGGGCTTTCTGCAAACATTACTAAAGCAAAATCCACAAAATCAGGTTTGAGAGCAAGTGGAATAAACATAGAAGCTGAAAAGATAAACAAAAGATGGAAATAGGGACCTGCAGGATCAGACATACCTACAGTAAGGTGTCAGAAGGGTATCTGCCCTCCATCAGAGGCACTCTAACTGGTCTGCCCTGCACACATGCCTGCATTAGTTAACCCCACACCACTAATGCATATGCAGGAGAAGTGGTGACCAGTTCTATAGGTCACTGATATCCAAACTCTCTGCAAGCAAGAACAAAAGACCCAAGTTTTAAACCAGCCTTTCTTAGAGCTGGACCTCAGTGGGGAGGACCTTTGCCTTGTACATAGCCATCCTGGGTTCAATCTCTGGCATCCCGTTTGTCCTGGAGCCCCATCAGGAATTATCCTTGAGCACAGAGCCAGGAATAAGCCTGGCTTACACATGGCCAGATGTGGCCTCAAAACAAAACAAAATAAACAAAGAAAAACCCACAAAAATAATGCCTTATCTATAAACTGAGGGGTTGGGGGAAGAATCTGGGGACAGATTTGCTCATCCAAGCAAAGTTTCTCTCAACACACCCTTATTTCTCCCCTGCCCTTAAGATGTTTCTGCCAGGCACACACCACAAAAAACAAGTACAATTGGTGCTGGCAGGGATGTGAGAGAAGGGAACTCTCATTTGCTGCTTGTGGGAATGCCGTTTAGTCCAGCAATATGGAGATTCCTCAAAAAACTGGAAATGTAGCTCCCATATGATCTAGATATACTACTCCTAGGGATATACCCTAGGAACACAAAAACACAATAAAAAAAAATGCCTTCCTCACACCTATATTCATTGCAGTGTTATTTAATAGTCAGAATCTGGAAACAACCCAGATGCCTGACAACTGATGAATGGCTAAAGAAACTGTGGTACATATACACAGTGGAATATTATGCAACTGTCAGAAGAAATAAAGTCATAAAATTTTCCTATACATGATGGAAATGGAAACTATTATGCTGAGTGAAACAAGTCAGAGGGAGAGAGATAGACACAGAATAGTCTCACTCATCTATGAGTTTTAAGAAAAATAAAAGACATTATTGCAATAATGCCCAGAGACAAAAGAGATGAGGGCCAGAAGAACTGGCTTACGATATGAAGCTCACCATAAAGAGTGGTGAATGTAGTTAGAGAAATAACTACACTAACAACTATCATAACATTGTCAATGAGTGAGAGAAATAGAACGCCTGTTTTGAACACTGGCAGGGGGTGGGGGAGGAGGGAAATGGAGGGCATTGGTGGTGGGAATGTTGCACTGGTGAAGGAAGTGTTCTTTTTATGACTGAAACCCAACTATAATCATGTTTGTAATCATGTTGCTTAAATAAAGATATTATTTAAAAAAAAAAGTCTCTGCCAGGGCCCTTGTTAAAGGTGCATTCAAAATTTTAAGAAGTGTGTTTCTGATGTCAGGGTAAGAAACTGTCTTTTTGGACATGCATTTCATTTGCATTATCAGTTCTCCAAGGGCTTGGGAGGTATTCACCAAGATAGTTTATGTTTCCCTAAAGGATCCAAGAAAGACAAATTTTAATTAAACCCTGATGTAGCAAGAGAAAAGCCCAAACAAGAATCAAAATGAGATCTGCCTCACAGGTTTCAGTTTCTCACATCTTCTTCAAAGACTTCAGAAACAGCATGCAGGAAACATCACTAAAAGGAAATGCTAGTTTTCCCAGTCAAAAGAGGAAGAAACCTAGAAATTTTCAGCTTTGTTTTGCTACATTCATGCATTTTCCAAGGGGCTCCCGACTTCTTGGGAAAAGAAAAAAAAAAAAAAAGAAACAACTGTCCCTATCCTGGAGAAGAGAGCTTAGAGCAGATAACTTGGAGGAGCAGAGGAACTACACCAGCGAAGTTGTAAGGCAACTCACCCAACAGGGCTTTCCATACCGCCCCACTTCAGGCCAGATATAGAAGGACCTCCCCTGCTTCTGGGTCTGGAGGGATCCACAGGAAACTGCTCTCTTGATTAGACTCCCGCTGAGACTAAGGTTTAGCTTTCCATCCTTCATTCCAAGCCACACACCAGCCACACCATAAGCCAGGCCTCATCAGGGGACCTTTTCAAACAAACTTGCCCACCCACAAGCACTGTGAACCATCTACAAAGCTCATACTTGAGAATCAAGCATGTCTTTTTCTTGGAATCAAAAAAATTAGCCTTTAAACCACCAGGGGACTATTCTCTACACAGCAAATGAACCTTATTCAGAGATCTGGCAGTAAAATTTCGAGGTCAATTAAACATAGCTAAGCCTTAAAGTCTTCATCTATTCCCTGAGCATTTACATGGGATGCCTTTAGTGGACACGGGACAAATCAACCCCATCTTGACAGTGCTGGAAACCACACTGGCCTTGCTGGGGGATTTCAATCCTCTCGCTAGCAACCATCAACATAAGCAAAATGATTCAGACACTTTCTAAATACCCTGAATGAATTGGTTACAGTCACATGATATATCTGAAATTTTCCTCTCAAAACACTCTCCAACTAAAATGGGACTCAGATGTTGCAAGCAAATATATATCCAATCCCCTTTCTAGGTGGTACCTACTTCAAGCACTTACTTCCCCTACTCCTTATAAATTCCTATAGGCATTGGGCATAAGATGCTGGCCTGTAGCATTTAACACAATGCTTGGCCCATTGCTGAGACTGGTATGAAACATCAAGAAAGAAATTAATATGGGACTGGTGAGATACTAAAGTGGGTCAGGCTTGCTTTCTATGAGGCTGATGTGGGTTCAAACCCTGGCACCACAGATGGTTGCCCCATACCCCACCATGAATGAATACAGTCAGGAATAAGCCCTGAATAAGCAGAAGGAAGGAAGGAAGGAAGGAAGGAAGGAAGGAAGGAAGGAAGGAAGGAAGGAAGGAAGGAAGGAAGGGAGGGAGGGAGGGAGGGAGGGAGGGAGGGAGGGAGGGAAGGAGGGAGGGAGGGAGGGAAAAAGGAGGGAGGGAAGAAGGAAGGAAGGAAGGAAGGAAGGAAGGAAGGAAGGAAGGAAGGAAGGAAGGAAAAGAAATAAGTATAATAAAAAGGGTCAAATAAAAAAGATATTAAACAATAATCAATGTCTGCAACAAAATGTTTCCCATATAAGATTATACTGATGGGTTTAGACTTGACTATTTTGATCACCCTCATTAACTGAACTATCAAGCTAATACTCTACTTTTCCTTATTGCTGTTTATTTTTTTTAATAGCTGGCTTTTTCCATTTGAAAAACTCTTTACATAGGAAGCTTTTTTTTTTTTTTACTAGATGATAAACTATGTAAACTGGCTGTTTGTAATTCATGGATTCTTTTAAGTGCTAACTGAGGTGATTAGTCCCATTTAATAAGCAATTACTATGTGCCAGACTCTGTTTGGAAAGCTCCAGGCCCTAGTCACTCTCCTTCCATCCCTGTGATAGACTCTGACATTTGGATTGATGAAGAAATGGGCCAGTAGCTCATCAAAAACATATGCCCTCCTGAAGAAACCTTCTTCGGCGTGTTCTGTGCTTCACTTATGCACCAGATCATATTCCCCTGTAAACATGAAACTTTTCAGAAAACATTTCATGCATTGTTCCACTCTTTCCACTCACAACAGATTCCTGAGGACCTGGAAATTATTCCCCTGAATTCAGATCTCCTTTGGAAAATCTGTATGAGATAAATACATTTAAAAATGCTTAGGTTGTGCACGTGGTTGACCTGGGCTCGACCCCCATCAACCCATATGGTCCCCCAAGCCTGCCAGGAGTAATTTCTGAGCACAGAGATACAAGAAACCCCTTAACCCCATTGGGTTTAGCCCAAAAACAAAAAAGCAACAACAAAATGGGCCCTGTGGTTCAGATAACTTTTTTGTTTTTGAGCTACACTTGACATTGCTCAGGGTCTTCTCCTGGGTCTGTGCTCAGGGGTCACTCAGAAACCATATGGGAAGCCAGGATCAAACCTGGTCAGCATGTATGACAAGTGCCCTTCCTGCTATACTACCTCTTCAGCCCCTTGTCGTGATATTTTCCGAAATGTCACTACTGGGGGAAAAAGATTTCTAAATACCATGACTGAAATACACCCCTATACTTCTCTGAGTCCTTTACCAACACTTTTAGCCTTGTCACCAGCTGGCCTTAATCAGCCTACATGTACTGTTTCTTCCTGGTTAAACTCTGTTTTGGGAAGAAGGAGTTTGGGTCCCACCTGGCAATGCTCCTTCTTGCTCTGAGCTTAGGGTTCACACCTAAATGACTCAGGCTCAAGCCATGACATGCAAAGCCAGCACCTTACCCACTGTAAAATTTCTCTGCCCCCTAAAATGCCTACTTCAAGGGACAAGAGCCATAGTATGGCAGGCAGGGAACTTACCTTGCATGCAGTTGACCTAGGTTCAATTCCCAGCACTACATATGGTTTCTCAAGCTCCACTAGGAATAGCCTTAAGTACAGAGCCTGAAGTAAGTCTTGAGCACTGTCGGGCTTGCCCCCCCCCCAATAAAGTAAATAAATAAAATGTATACTTTGGATTCTTGAAGCGAAATAAACAAGGATCCTTGTGTTTATATCTTCTGTTTAAAGTGCTTAAAGCTTAACTCTCATTGGGGCAGAAAAGAGAGACTTGTTGATTTTCCATATCCCTTCCAGGATCCAAATCTCAGAAAAATAAAATCATTCCAAGAGAAAAAAAGCTCAGGCATCATCTAATACTGACATTGTTTCAGTTTTTAAAAGCAATTCTTTCAGTGTTAGGGCAATTATAAGTACCCTAAAAGTGCATGTGCAATTTTTTTTATAGAGACACACACAGTTCAAACTGGGAAAAATTCCCAGGTCTCCTTAGTCTTAAACCTTTCTCCAACAAAAAGTGAAAGTTCTCTTGGCCAGAAAGTCTTCCTAATGGTTGAACAAATAGAACCTAATGAAAAGCACCTTCTACCAGGTTCATGACAGAGATGATTAGTGATAAATTCTCCAGTGATCTACTTAGCTAATTACCCACCCCAAAGTGGACTTGAAAGGAATAAGTGTCCCCTGGTAATGCAGCTGCCATCAGACACTCACTTTACTTCACTGTGTGCGTGACCAAGCCTGGGGCCCAAAGAGCAAAACATACTTTCCCAGTTCCCAACAATTTCATGATTCACAATTTGCTCATGGTAGTCTTACCATGAGACAAGGGTGAAGGCTCAAACTTGCTCTAAGCCTCTTTCAAATGGCATTTCAGAGGAAGGCAGTGCAGGACATTTTTGCAGACTCTCACTCACCAGATGCCTTAGCGAATAAAGAACTCCTTTTCCTTCCCTGGTGCTATGGCCCTGATTTTCTCATCATGCTCTAGGGTGGCAAGTGCCAACAAAATAGCACCACACCACATGTCCTTTCTATTGGCTATTTTCTGTGGATTCCAAACCAGTCCTTCTGGAATGCAAAAATATGGGAAAACAACAAAACACACTAGCTATTAGGGAGGGTGCAGGGACAAAAAGCACGCAAAGAAATAACGGACAGAGGCAGATTTTAATCTTAACCAGAAGCACATGATCTGTCCTTTACTCTAAGAGATTTCCCATAGTCACAAAAAGCTCTGGAAAGTTACTCTGAAAGGTTATATCCATTTTTGGTTCTGTTGCAACATTGCTGGAAACAAAGAGCCACTTGAGTTACCTTAGGAACTAAGGTGTTTAGGATGTAGACTGGAAAGCTGTTGAGAAGAAAATCATCTCTCAAGCTTGGGATGCACCCTACATACACCCCATCTCAAAGGCTTGAGGAATAGCTCACTCTCTTAGGCTTGGGCCCTTTCCACAACTGTTCCTGTTCTGCTATTAAACTTACTATTATCTGCTATCAGTTTACTCCGTTTCCTTAAGTTTTTCTTTTTCTTTTTTTTGTTTGTTTCTTTGGGGGTCACACCAGGCAAAGCTCAGGGGTTATTCCTGGCTCTACGCTCAGAAATTGCCACTGGCAGGCACAGGGGACCATATGGGATGCCTGGATTCGAACCACCGTCCTCTGCATGAAAGGCAAACGCCCTACCTTCATGCTATCTCTCCGGCCCCTTCCCTGTTTTTCATCCAAGACTTTGCCACTGACAATTCTCTCCAAAAGCATCCTCTGATTGGTTTGTGACAAAAAAATATCTTCCAGGGCGGGAGCAATAGCACAGTAATAGGAAGTTTGCCTTGTATGCAGCCAAACTGAGGGACCCGTGTTCCCATATGTTCCCCCGAACCTGCCAGCAATGATTTCTGAGCACAGAGCCAGAAGTAAGCCCCGAATGCCACCAGATGTGGCCCAAAAACAAACAAACAATATGTATATTCCAGTATTAGTACAGGGACAAGTTGCTTGCCTTGCATGTGGTTGATGCCAGTTTAATCACCACATTGGGTCTCCCAAACACTTCCGGGGATGCCCCTTGAGCACAGAGTCACAAGTAATCCCTGAACACCAGTGACTGTGGCCCAAACCATCCCCCATATACACAAACAAAAGCCTTATGATTCCTTCATTCTAGTTTCCAGAGAACCAGCTTGACTCAATTTACTTTGTACCTCATCCAGGCAATGAAATGGCCTCCCTAGAGTGGTGAGCACACCCACACAGCAGTCTGTCATAAGCACAGGGGTCAGCTGCGAGGTCAAACACAGTTACCTCTGTCTTCCCTGGGTCTTCTGAAAGGTTGCATCCAAATGCAGGAACTATCTGTCACTTAGGCAATAGCCCAGATCCTCAGTAGTGTGCTGCAACAAGCTTGAACTGGCATGTAAGAATGCACATTTTTTCAGTTCTGTGAGCTACTTGCTATCCCTGGCAGTTTGAAACTGGCTACAAATGAGTGTTTGCATCACAGATACTGACAAATGCTACAAATCTGCTATCCTGCTACCCCACCCCAGGACACTACTGCAGTATTACTGGTCAAAGGAAAAAACAACAAGGCAAACAATGCTTACTACCAAGCTGACATTTGATGGCCTGCACCATTTCCTTCAAGTCCCCTTTCCCAACCCCTGCACCCAGGTCATAACTGACAAGGTCCTCACTAACTCATTCGCCAGAAGGTCGCAAGTGCTTGGGCTGAGCCAGTGTCCCAGACTTCACCAACTTTAATTCCCTTCTCCACAAGCTTCAACTTCTTCTCTCAAGTTTCCCAAATACCCTGTTACAATAAGGTCATTTTGTTAAATTCCTGTGGCCCAAAATACATTCTTTTTCAGCCCTTTCATGTTGATTCTGATACAGTTATGGCTTCATACCTGGGAGTCCTTTGATGCACTGATTTTCAAAACCTCTTTACCCTTAGGAACTTTAGTTGGGAACTACTGTAATCTGTGGTTGAAAACTGCTGATTGTTAAGGAGCAGTTAACTTTTCAGGCTGGTGAGAAATTTCTGCATTGAGTCACAGACCAGCAAACCCCAGCTTTAATAGACTTCCCATGAGTGGGACTATCTGTGTCTACGAGTTCTCCAGATTCATCCAATTGCTGACCTATTTGTTCATCAGGCAGATGCAGTTGTTTCTTTCTACCTCACGTTACCATGCTTTGCAGAAAGTACATTTTTTACAAATTCAATTAGGGGCCTAAAAGATAGTACTAAAGTACTAAAAGTACTAAAAAATAGTACTTGCCTTGCATGCAAGCCGACCAGGGTTTGATTCTTATCACACCACAAAAATCTCCCAAATCCTGTCTGGAGTGATCTCTAAGCAGTGCCCAATGAAGTACGTGTGCACACGCACACAAGCATGCGTGCGCACGCGCACACACACACACACAATTTATTTCAAAGCAAGTTTATGACACCATTCTTCAAACAGTATTTTATATGTATTGATTACAAGTCCATCTCTTATTATTCCTTCACTTTTTATCTGTAATAAGTAGTGTTTGATGTTACTAGTTTGGGAAAGAAGTAAATATGCTAAGAAAAAGCAAGAGAACTGGAATTAGAGCCTGGAGTCTTTAAGTGGCTGAGTTGCTGCAATCTCAAAATACAATTTAAGTGGTAAAGGAGTTGCTTTTTATGACTTAGTGAACAAAGTCCTTCCTTGTGCTGCAGCGTATCTCTGTGCATGCTGCTGAATGATGGTGTGTTAGCAGAGCCCTGATCACCAAAGCTGAAATAGGATGATATCTGGAAGACAATTATCATATCATGAGAGGGAGGACTTGATATTTTTGTTTTACTGTATCCAAGCCCAAGTAAGGAAAGGAAAGGAAAAATCTACCTATGAAGATTGAAAGTTTTAATCTGGCAAAAAAAAGTTCTATATTTCAAATCACACAGAATTTCTGGTCGCACACTCACGTACCTCTGCTAAAATAAATCTCTCTTTAACACTCTGGAAAAGATGACTTGGAGTGAGGTGGAGATCAAATGAACAAGATCACAAGTTCAGCTTGTAGTGGAGAAAATTAGTTCTCATTTGTGGATCACTTAACCAGGCTACAGGGTAGAAGAAAGCCACCCAGAAGTTAGACGGAAAGGATTAGATTACAATTGGCATGTGAAGGAGAAAGGCCATGAAGATATAGGTTTCTTTGCCTCAAAGAATTTTCTAGGCTAAGCTTTCATGAGGAAGTCTTCAAATAGAAAATTCAACAATAAGTCAACTTCTGATTGTGGAAGTTTTTAGTTGATGGATGTAAATTTCTTGGTACTTAATTTGTAGTTTTTAGAAAACAAAACTGGGTCAGAGCAGGTAAGGCTGGACCTTACATAGTCCCTAATTCCTTAAGGAACCCTGATTTAATACCAAACCTTGATTTGATCCCCAGAACCACGTATGGTCACCCAAGTTCCAGTACAGCTCATTCCTGAGCAAAAAACCAAAGTAGACCTTGGGCACCAATGGTTGTGACCAACAGGCCTCAACTAAATAAGCAAATAAAATTTAATTCTTAATAAAATAGGGGCCGGAGAGATAGCATGGAGGTAAGGCGTTTGCCTTGCATGCAGAAGGACAGTGGCTTGAATCCTGGCATCCCATATGGTCCCCCGAGCCTGCTAGAAGCGATTTCTGAGCATAGAGCCAGGAGTAACCCCTGACTGCTGCTGAGTGTGACCCAAAAACCAAATAAAATAAAATAAAATAAAACAAAATAAACCCTAAAAATTCTTCACACTCTTAGGAATTTGAAGTAGAAAGAAAGCAGATATTTTTAAAGATTTTTTTCTTTTTTTTAAATTAACTTTGTATTTAAACGCCATGGTTACTAACATGTTCGTAATTGGGTTTCAGCCATAAAATGCACGCCCCTTCACCAGTGCAACTTTTCCACCACTAATGGTCCCATTTTAAAAAATAGGTTTCAGGGGCCAGAGTGATAGCACAGTAGTAGGGCGTTTGCCTTGCACGTGGCTGACCCAGGATGGACCTCAGTTCGATCCCTGGTGTCCCATAGTCCCCCAAGCCAGGAGTGATTTCTAAGTGCATAGCCAGGAGTAACCCCTGAGCACCACCAGGTGTGGTCCAAAAACAAACAAAAAATAGTTTTTCTACAGATATAAAAAATAAGCTAAATTAAATAAATTTATTGTATCTGTAACACCAAGTACAAGCCCAGTTCCCTAAACCTGATTATCAATACTTTTGTGCTATATACATTTTTCAATGAGCTTTTAAGCATTCAGGAACATAAAATATTAAGTGACTTTAGGGGCCAGAGCAACAATATAGTAAGAAGAGTACCTGCCTTGCACATAACGGACCAGGGTTCAATCCCTGGAATCACATATTGTCCATCAAGTGCCTCAAGAATTAATCCCTAAACACTGTCAGGTGTGACCAAAAAAAAAAAAAATCCAGTCAAGGGCCCAGAGAGATAGCACAGCGGCGTTTGCCTTGTAAGCAGCTGATCCAGGACCCAAGGTGGTTGGTTCGAATCCCAGTGTCCCATATGGTCCCCCGTGCCTGCCAGGAGCTATTTCTGAGCAGACAGCCAGGAGTAACCCCTGAGCAATGCCGGGTGTGTCCCCCCCCCCCCAAAAAAAAAGAAATCCAGTCAAAATAAGTGACTTTTATGAAGTAGTTTAATTCCGAGAAATCCCAAATAGTTAAAAACCAGTTTGTTAGGTTTGGGGTGTGTGTGTGTGTTGTGTTTGGCTTTTTTTCTGTTTGCTTTTTAAGCACTTAGTCCTATATGAAGTCTCTTTGTGGCTAGGTGGTTAAAATTAAAAAAGAAAAAATGGGAAGAAACCGAAATGATAGCACAGCAGTAAGGCATTTGCCTTGCATATGGCAGACCTAAGACATTATTGGGTTCAATGCCCAGCATCCCATATGGTCCCCTGAGCCTGCCAGGAGCTATTTCTGAGTGCAGAGCCAGGAATAACCTCTGAGCACCGCTGGGTGTGGCCCAAAAACCAAAACAACAAACAAACAAACCTGGGAACTACAGTCCAAACTATAGTGAGTAGTTCAGTAAGAAAATAAGCCCTCTACAAAAATCCTGTCACCCTAGGCTGCTGATACATGTAAGATAATGGCTTATTATGGCAGAACATATGTTTCTTTTTAGATAGTATTTATGTTTCCTCCATCTGTCATTTCTTGATATGAGCAGTTTTAAAGTAGGACCACAGAGGTAAGATACTCTGTAAACTATTAATTAAGCTCCTCAACACAAAATATAGTTGCCTGAGACTCAAAAGAAATCACACCAAGGCTGGAGAGCTCCAGAAGCCCAGTGTGTGCTTTGTGTGCAGGAGGAACAAATTTCAACCCAGCATCACGGGATTCACAGCTCTGCCAAGAGTAATCCCTGAGCACCAACCAAGAATAGCCCCTGAGCACATCAGGCATCCCACCAAGAGCAAAAAAAGAAAAAAAATCATACCAAAAAGCCATATCCATATGTTCCTTGTAATATGCTTTGATCTGATACTTTAGTCTGATTACATTCATAATAAAGGGCTCTCCTTTTCTTGGCCTACAATTTATCCTCAGGTCACAAACTTAGACAAAAGATTACCATAGGGAAAAAAGATGGGTATAAGGTTTGTTTAACAGAGTTTGTTTTACCATTTTGTAGAGTAAATCTAACCAAATTCTGAACTGAGCCAGCCAACACACAACACAGGGAAGAAAATTTAAAAGACAGATTCAAAATTTCCAAGGCTCTTGGCTTAGATCAGAGTTCAAACATGAAAAGAATTTTACAGAATCAAATCATGTCAGAATGTGAGCACATAAACAGACCTCCCTGAAGCTACCAGGCGATATGAAAACAGCTTGAGTAGCAACCATCATGGGGCCAGAAATAAACTGGGTATTTCCAAAGCATCTGAGGGTCTTTGAAAACATGATTCAGGAATTTTCAACCCAAGAAGGCATTAGTCTTCTGTAAGACAGACTTATAAAGGATTTGGTCTTTGGTGGATTCTGGTTTCAGATTTGATGAGAATCTGTGGTAGAACCAGAAATGGCTGACCTGGTGCTTGGGGTAAAACTTGATGTTTCATGGGTTCTGGAGGCTGGAGGGAGACTTGGGGGTGTTTTGTCAGCTCAATAAAAAGATATTTAAATAGCTTTCATGGATACTGGCCTACTATTTCACCATTTTTTCCTACATATTTCTTATCCTAATAAGCATTACATAAGTCTCCATGAACCACTGGACCAAATTCTCAGTAAAAAATGTGCTTCCTCAAAATAGTGAATCAAGTCAGTCTCAGCAAGGGAGGATTCAAATTCCAGTTGGCCTGACTCAAAGGACCCATGTTAATTAACTTGTTATGTGTGATTTACTATTTACTCATACCTCTGGGGATCCCAGGCAGTTTTGAGTCCATGAGTGAGCACTTCCTCAAAAGCATGGGAACAAAACAAAAAGCCTGAGACTTCTGAGAGTTCAGATACTTTCCTGGAAGATGCTCACAGCACAGACCATTTGTACCATTAGGACTCTGACCCAGTCTCACGACAGAATCCTTTGAGAACCAGCTCAGAACACACACACACACACACACACACACACACACACACACACACACACACTTACTTACTTACTTTACCTGATCACCATGAGATAGTTATAAAGTTGGTCGGTCATAATTGAATACCATTAGAACTCTGAGACCATTTGTACCATTAGGACTCTGACCCAGTCTCACGACAGAATCCTTTGAGAACCAGCTCAGAGCAAACACACACACACACACACACACACACACACACACACACACACACACTTACTTACTTACTTACTTTACCTGATCACCATGAGATAGTTATAAAGTTGGTCGGTCATAATTGAATACCATTAGGACTCTGAGACCATTTATACCATTAGGACTCTGACCCAGTCTCACGACAGAATCCTTTGAGAACCAGCTCAGAGCAAACACACACACACACACACACACACACACACACACACACACACACACACACACACACCCTCCTTCTCCCCTCCCTCTCCCTCTCCTTCTCCCTCTTCCCTCCTCTCCCTCTCCCTTTCCCGTCCCTCTCCCTCTCCACTTCCCTTCCTTCTCCTCCCTCTCCATCTCCCCCCTCCTTCTCCCTCTTTCTCCTTCTCCCCTCCTTTTCCCTCTCCCTCTTTGTCCATCTCCCCCACTTTCTCCCTCTCACCCTCACCCTCCTTCTCTCTCTCCTCTCCCACTCCTTTTCCCTCCTCCTTTCTGCCCTCCCTCTCCTATTCCCTTTCCCTGCCCCTCCCTCTCCCTCTCCCACTCTCTCTCTCCTATTCCCTCCCCCACACACACACTTCATCTCTATTTACTACTAAGTCATCAAAGAAGGGCATCTGATTGTCAGGCTGGGGTTATGGAGAAGGCTCCCACCCAGAGAACATGCAGATAAAGATTATATGCTGCCCTCTTGACCAGGAAGTATGGTAATCTTATTCCTAACTTTTCACTTGGCTTGGAGCCCTGTATGACTTCACAGAGACAAAGAGTAATAAAAGTTAATAAACTTGGACTTCAAAAGTCCCGCCACAAGAAGCTGTACTGAAAAACTTTGCTCTACATACAATGGCTGTGCCATTTCAAGCACGGATGAGCCAGAGCACTGACTATAGGCTGCAGGAATACTTACCAGGATTTTGGTATCAGTTTACCACGAGGCTTAGAATCAATCAATATCCTCTTGCAGTATTCAGTAACTTAAAACATATCTTATTTTTCATTAAAAAAACAAACAAACAATGAACTACAACCAGATTTAAAAAAGTGCCTGTCAAGGAGGCAGGTTGCGCATGTGAGGAAGTAGAAAGGAACCTGGGAACACTGGTGGAAGGAAGTTGACACTGGTAGTGGAATTGGTACTGAAATGTTATATGCCTAAAACAACTATGAATAACTTTCTAAATCATGGTGCCCTCATTAAAACATTTTTCTTTAGTAAAAACCTATCCTTTTTTAAAAAGGCAGATTGGGGGCTGGATCACTACTGCAGCAGGTAGGGTGCTTGCCTTGCATGTGGTCCACTCAGGTTTGATCCCCAGCATTCTATGTGGTTCCCCAGAGCCCAGAGAACAGGGCCAGGAGTAATCCCTGAGCACCTGGTCCAAAAAGAAAGAAAAATGCAGATCAGATTAACTGCAGGGGCCGGGCGGTGGCGCTGGAGGTAAGGTGCCTGCCTTGCCTGCGCTAGCCTAGGACGGACCTCGGTTCGATCCCCCGGCGTCCCATATGGTCCCCCAAGAAGCCAGGAGCAACTTCTGAGCACATAGCCAGGAGTAACCCCTGAGCGTCACAAGGTGTGGCCCAAAAACCAAAAAAAAAAAAAAGATTAACTGTGCTGTTAGGCTACAGAAATAATCATGTGTAAATGTTGTTTTTTTAATAAAATGCACTTTTCATTTATGATATACATTTTTATATATATTTGGAGTGGCATTTTTTGGAAGGAGTTGTTTTTTGGTCTATTCCTAATTGTGAGCTGTTACTTTATCTCTGGGTTCCAGCTCTACTGACAGGAGCTTGGGAGACTGTATTGGTACCAGAGATCAAACCTGGACCAGAAACATACAAGGCCTACCTGCTGTACAATTTCTTCAGCCCTCTGAGATATATTATGTTACAAAATTTAAATCAAATATTATGCATGCAGAGTAACTTTCTAATAACTTATCAAAATAAAACAATAACATACTTTATTGCCTTTGAACAAAGAAATGGTTTGCAACTAATGGCCTAGCCATCATAAAATAGCCATTTCAACCACCCCCCCCTCCAAATCAGCAAATTAAAATTAGTGAGACATGACCCTTTAAGTTTAAATTTTTAAGATTAGGAAGAGATGAGAAAAGTATCAACATGAAATACTATTTTGTCCTTAACAAGTGAAATTGTGGGTTTGTTTTTTCAATTATATAGAGTAATTAGCTGAATAGTTAAAAGAAAAATGTTAAATTACAGATGGCTCATCATAAATCCAGGAAGACATAAAGTGGGTTTTGCTAGATTATGCAAGGCTAAGCTTCATTTGAATGAGCCTGGAAAACCTACTTGTCAAATCTAGCCCAGATATCCTGCATGATTTGGGGCAAACCACCAAGTAGCCTGTTTCAGTTGCTGTATCTCTAATACAGCAATGACAATACTTGCTTTCTTTAGGTCACAAATTACACTGATAACAGCATTGTCAGATTCAACGTATTTCTGTAAGCTGGTATCCATTTGCACTGCACCAACTTTAATAGGTGAAACATTAAATAAACATTCTTTTTTCTAATTCTGGCACCCTATTCCCACATTCCCCTCAAAGAAACAATGGGTCGCTTCTTACATACCCTTTCAGAAAGTCTAACATTTACAAGTCCACACACATTTTGCTTTGTCTATTGTATTAAATGCTTAGAATAGAGCCTGACACATAATGGAAATGGCACAATTATCAATCTGATAGAAATCAATAGTGCAGACACATTGGCACTTTGTCCTTTTACTCAATTATATTGTGAAAACAATCTGTATTAATATATGTACAGCTGACTCTTTCCACAATTTTCTATGTTTAAAATGCACAAAAGTACACGTACTGTAGGTGTACACTTCACTTAATTTTCACAAACTGAAAACTGAATAACAAATCTGTCTCTGACCAAATGGAACATTGTCCTACTTGCCATCCTCATCTCTTTGTCTGCAGACATTTAAGGTAATTAATTAGGGACCCGGCTGCTAAAAACAGATTTGCTTTAGGGCAAAGACAGCTCAAGCGCACCTGCCTGGCAAGTCCAAGGCACAGAGTTCAATCCCTGGCACTGGCCCACATGCCAGCAATTGCGCCTGTCACAATCCTAGCACAACAAGAAGTATGTGACCTCTGGCACAACACAGTCAATTGTTTAAAAGTCCCACTTCTAAAAAGCTAGAGACCCCTGTAGAGCACTACACACCAAGTGTCTGACTACAGTCATCTCAACAACAAAGGGAAGGAAAAAACATGTGAAGTCTGCCTTAGTTCACTTTGATGTAAGTTTGTGAAGGCTAGTCTCATTTCTGTGTGTGCATATAAATCATTCTCACTGCCAGGCAGCATTTCATTACATGAGGTCACCAACACAGATATAGTCCTTCCACTGTTGATGGGCAATGTGTGGTTTCCAATTTAGGGTGATTTTCAAAGTGCACTTATGAACGTTTTGTACAAGTATTTTTGAGGATCTGTAGTTTCATTTCCTAAGAATGGAAGCTGCTGGACGAAGGTCACCCTTCGGTCTGCTCACCAACAGCGCACAGTGCATCAATGGACACTGCCGTCTGCTTGGGAGCCAGCATCACCACACACAGAGGCAGCAGTTAGCATTTGCCTTGTTATTTTACTTTTGTCAGTTTAACCTGTCTATTGGTGTTAATTGTCCACAACTGGGTTTCCATCATCCTGGTGACAACTGGCCAGCACATTTGAAGACTGTTCTTCCTGATGTATCCAAATTCTTTGCCCATTTTCTACTAACTTGTTGTTTTCTCTTAACCTGCCTATTGGTGTTAATTGTCCACAACTGGGTTTCCATCACCCTGGTGACAACTGGCCAGCACATTTGTAGACTGTTCTTCCTGATGTATCCAAATTCTTTGCCCATTTTCTACTAACTTGTTGTTTTCTCTTAATGTTTTATAATTCTTTATATATTTGCAATATAGTAGTATGTCTGTTTACAGGAAATATTCTCTCTCAATGGTATCTTTTGGTTCTTAATTTTAATAGACCTTAGCATAACGTATATTTTTAAAGTTAATTGTGTTGGGTTTGCTTTTCCTTTTTTAGTCCTTTTGAAATCTTGGTAGGGGGGCCAAAGTGATAGCACAGTGGTAAGGCATTTGCCTTGCATGTGGATGACCAAGGATGGACCTGGGTTCGATACTCAGCATCCCTGATGATCCCCCGCACCTGCCAGGAGCGATTTTTGAGTAAAGAGCCAAGAGTAACCCCTGAGCCCCATTGCAAGTGGCCCAAAACAAAAAAATAATTCTTGGTAGGGAGCTTGCATTGCATGCAGCCAATCCAGTTTCAATCCCTGACATCCCATATGGTCCCCCGAACATTACAAGAGTAATTCCTGAGTTCAGAGCCAGGAATAATCCATGACCACCAGGTGTGAGCCAAAAACAAAACAAACAAAAAATACTGAACTTTCATCTGACATTAAAGAGGATCAAATATATTTTTCAATATGGAAAACCACAGATCCTGCCCCACTTTTTGCAGATTATCCTTTGATTACTGATGTCATCTTTGTTAGACATTCTACAAATCACTAAAATTGATTCTTCTTGATGGTTGCAATGGATTCCACTATATACATGTGCTCTCCATCATCCCCTCCCAAAAAATCTCTAAACCCATTCTCAACTATTTGACAATTAAACTTTTTTTATGTTTTTATTGTAATGTTGAGTGATTTTGCCTCTGTCATTCCACACATGTTAGTAATACAAGTTCATAAAAATGTAATTAATTGCAGGGGGCCAGAGCAATAGCATAGCTGGTAGAGTATTTGCCTTGTACACAGTCAACCCAGGTTCAATCCCTGGCATCCCATATGGTCCCAGAGTTTGCTAGAGTAATTTCTGACCATAGAGCCAGGAGTAACCCCTGAGCACTGCCAGATGTGGCCCCCCAAAAAATAGTGGCCAGAGAGATAGCAAAGAGGTAGGGCATTTGACTTGCACACAATGGACCTGGGTTTGATTCCTGGTATCCCATATAGTCCCCAAAGCCTTCCAGGAGCAATTTTTGAGTGCAGAGCCAGGAGAAATGCCTGAATACTACCAGGTATGGCCCCAAAGCCAAAATAAAAAAATGGAACTGCTAAGCTTGAGGGCATGTGTATTGTACACTTGAGCCAATATCTGAAAAAAGTTGCATTAAGTTAATGCAATTTGTCAAACCACAATCAATCCCAATATCCAGCTCATGAGAAATCTAATTTTACCAACATTTCAATTGTCTTTTAGTTTGAGAATCCCTTTTAAGTTTGTTTCTATTTTATTTTAATTTTTAAATATTATAAAGCCCCATAATTTATAAAATTATTCGTATTTTGGATTTTAGACCTAGTATGTTCCAAAAACAACCCCACCACTAATGTCTTTTTTCTTCCATCAGGGATCCCAGGTTTCCTTACCCAGCCCTTCCCATCCCCAGTCTGCCACCTGGACATGCACCTTTGAGGTTTGGTTTTTGAAATTTGAATCTCTTGTTTTCAGTGTTGTGGACTGAAATTTGGATATTTAGATACTGCGCTCCTTTATACTCAGAACCACTAGAACCCCACTCCCCAATGTTTCTCATCTGTTTCCCTCCCCCCTCGATTTTCTTTCCTTCTCTGCACTTTTCTTCCATATACTTCTCCTATTATCCAGGGCCAAGGGTGATGTAAGCATCCCCCTTTCCAAATATTACATCCCAGCCCAGCTCTTCAGGATCCCTTTTAAAAACAGTAAATGGGGACCTAGAAACAGCTCAGTGGTAAGGCACCTCCCATTCCAGCATAAGGCCAATGAAACTGCCTAGTTCTTCCATACCACCTGCCTGAACGACCTCAGTGGCTCTAGCTCTATTTGGGATTCCCAGCACCATAGCATGTGACCTCCAGCCACTTCTATACTAGCATCACAGCTACATGTACAATCAACTTCACAACTCCCAATCATCACAAAAACAATAATGAAAGAGAGGGAACTGGCAGCAGGAGAGTGGGGATAAAACAGTGCAAGCAAAATGCCCAGAGAAGCAGCTCAGGGCTTGGTGCACTGAATGAGTGCACCTGGAAAATGTTGTGTAAGTAATTTTTTTTTAAATTTTGAGCTATAAACAGTAGTGCTTTGGTCTTATTCTATCCTCTATCCTCAGAGATCGCTCCTGGCAGGTTTAGGGGCCAATATGTGGTGCCAAGGAATGAACTTGAGTTAACAGCATACAAAACAAACATTTACCCATGTACTAGCTCTCCAGTCCCCCCAAACAATAAATATTTAACTATGGTTCTAATATCTGTTGATTGAGGAAAAGTACATATAACTAGGTAAATTAACAGAAACTGTGCCTCTGAAACCAACAAGATTTATTCTTTCTAAAATGAATCAGCATGGGAAACCATCATGAACAGAATTATACACCATAGAATTTCAATCATTAAAAAAATTAAGTAAAAATAAGATTGGGGCCAGAGAGATACATGGAGGTAGCGTGTTTGCCTCGCATGCAGAAGGACAAAGGTTCAAATCCAGACATCCCATATGGTCCCCTGAGCCCACCAGGAGCGATTTCTGAGTGTAGAGCCAGGAGTAACCCCTGAGCACTGCCGGCTGTGACCCAAAAAACAAAAAAACAAACACAAAAACAAAACAAAACAAAAAAAAGATAAATGGGCCCAAGTGACAGTATCAGTGTGTGGGATATTTGACTTGCATGCATTCAACCCAGGTTCTCTCCCTGAGCACAGAGCCAGAAGTAATCCCTGAAGAGGACAATGTATGGCCCCAAACAAAACAAGATAAAATAATAAAGTAATTATGGTAACATTTATTAGTTTGGGAGCCACACCTAGTGTTAAGGTTGTTCCTAGCAGTGTTCATGGGATGGCGTGATACTGGGGAATGGACCCATGGTCCTGAGTGATCATCCAATTTCCATTATGTCATGATTGGAGAAACAAGCTTAGCATAGGAAATAACAAGGGAACAAACCTTCTATTTGATCAAACTTCAAGGACCCCAGAGCCTAGCTAGACGGACACTGCATGCTTCGGAAGGGCTTCTGCACTAAGACAGGCTGCCACATCTCCCCAGGGCCAGCCACACTCTCCCACCAGGAGAACAAAGCTGAAGAAACTGAATCATCGTAAGTCAGGAGCCTTCTTCAAACTTGTTCTAGATCAAGTCTTCAGAATAAGGCATCATGGTTTTTGTTTTTGTTTGCAGTTGTTTGTTTGTTTTCAAAACACAGGTCTAAAAAAGTACCATTCTAGGGACCAAAGAGAAAGAACATCAGGTAAAGTTTTCACAAGGCTTGCATTGCACAATAGCTAGCCCAGATAGTATCCCAGCACCCATATAGTTCCCCAAGTCCTAGCAGGTGTGATCCCCGAGCACAAAACCAGGAGTAAGCACTGATCTCTACAAAATGTGGCTCAGAAACAGAAGTAACAACAACAGAGGCCTGATTGATTTTACATGGTTAGGGCATTTGCACTGCAAGAGGCTAAACGGTTCAATTCCCAGCATCTCAGATGGTCACTCAAGCAAACCAGGAGTAATCCCTGAATGCAGAACCAGGAATAAGTCCTGAGAAACAAAGGGTGTATCCCCCCCCCAAAAAAAAATAACAAAAACCACCCCAGGCTGTAAGTAACCTTCAGTCTTCAACATTTTGGGGGCCGGAGGGATAGCATGGAGGTAAGGCCTTTGCCTTTCATGCAGAAGGTTGGTGGTTAGAATCCCAGCATCCCACATGGTCCCCGGAGCCTGCCAGGAGTGATTTCTGTACATTGAGCCAGGAGTAACCCCTGAGCACTGCCAGGTGTGACCCAAAAAAACAAAACAAACAACCAAGCAAACAGTCTTCAACATTTGTAAACAAGAACTGGAGATAGTACAATGTAGTGGTAGGTCACTTGCCTTGCAAGACTATCCCTGGCATCCCAAATATTCCTCTGAGCCCCCCAGGGGTGACTCCTGAGAAGAGAAACTAGAGTGACCCCTGAGCATGTCTCCCCCAAATAAGTACATTTTGTAAATGTACCACATTCATTCTCAAGTATATGATAAGGTCCTAAGAATGTCACATCACTCATTCTGTAACTGAAATCATGTCAATACCAAAATGTTAAGCATCAAAGATCAGTGGCTCCTGTCACAGGCCTGAAACCATGTGACTGGGGTGAACCACACCATGACTTCCACTTTGCTGGTCAGAACCTCCAAAAAACACACTTCCTTCCCAAACATGTGAAAAGGGGAAGCTGAGCAGTAAAGGAAAACAACAAAATGGGAAGGCAAACAACCAAATGACAGAAAATATTTGCAAATACCAGATAAGGAGTTAATATTCAAAACCTATAAAGAACTCATAAAAAGCAAACATGAAAAAATAAGACAGGGGGACCAAAATTTATCCACAGAAGACAGAGGGCCAATGAGCACATGACAGGTACTCAATAGCATGATCAAAGAATGCAAATCAAAACCACATGAGATATTAACTCATACTGCTAGAAGGGTTATTCCCCTAAAAGACCAGAAATAACAAGCACTGGTGAGGATGCAAAGCAAAGGAATATTTAAACTTTGGTGGTGGTAATGCAAACTGTTTCACTTTTTATGCAAAGCAGTAAAAACCTGCCCTCAAAAATTAAAGCTAGAATTCTATTATGACCCAGCAATTCCACATTTAGGTATTTATCTGAAGGAAAAAAAAAACACTACTTCAAAAAGATAAATCACACCACTACACCATTATTGACAATGGACAATACAGAACTCACCAAAATATCAATCAACAGATGAAGGGCTAAAGAAAAAGTGATGCTTGTATATACTATTACATATTATTCAGTTATCAAAAGATTAAAATCCAGCTATTTGTAATGAACCTTTGTTTTGGGGGTTTTTTTTGGGTCACACCCATTTGACACTCAGGGGTTACTCCTGGCTATGCGCTCAGAAATCGCCCCTGGCTTGGGGGTACCATATGGGATGCCGGGGGATCGAACCGCGGTCCTTCCTTGGCTAGCGCTTACAAGGCAGACACCTTACCTCTAGCGCCACCTTCCCAGCCCCTGTAATGAACCTTTAACATTACACTATGTTGGACAAAAAAATACTGTAGCCATCTCACTTAGATGTGGAATATAATTTTTTTGTTTTATTTTGGGGCTACACCTAATGATACTCAGAGGTTACTTCTAGCTCTGACATTACTCCTGGCAGGCTCAAGGGACCATATAGGATGCCAGAGATCAAACCCGGGTCATCCATGTGCAAAGCAAATGCCCTCCCCACTGTGCAATCTCTCTGGCCCCTGGAATATAACTTTTTGGTGGGGTTTTGGGCCATACCCTGTGACGCTCAGGGGTTATTCCTGGCTATGCACTCAGAAATCGCTCCTAGAAGGCTTGGAGGACCATATGGGAAGCCAGGGATAGAACCCAGGTCCATCTTGGGTCAGCCATATACAAGGCAAATGCCCTCCACTGCACTATCACTCTGGCCACAGCAAAAACATTTTTTAAATGAGTTCAGAGAGGCATGAGCGAATAGTATAGCAGATATGGCATTTGCCTTGCACACAGCTAATCTGGATTCAATCCCCCGCATCCCATATGGCCCATGAGCCCACTAGGAATGATCCCTGAGTGCAGAGCCACAAGTAGGCATTCCTGGGTGTGGCCCTAAAACCAAAATAATTTTTTTTATTAATTTTAAAAGTTTAAAAAATTTATATTTAAAAGTTTAAAGGGACCTGAGAGACAGCACAGATTGCAATGCACATATGTGACCTGGGTTTCATCTCTGGCATATTCCTCTGAGTCTGTTAGGAGTGACCCCTCAAAACAGCTGGTATGACCCCAAAATATAAACAAATAAATAAGAGATTTTATTTAATAAGATTTCATGTTCATTTTGGGGGTATGGAAATAATTAAAATATTTCCATAGGGAGGCCGGAGAGACAGCGTAGCAGGAGGGTGTTTGCCTTACATGCAGCTGACATGGGAGGGACCTTGTTCAATTCTGGCATCCCATATGATCCCCCAGCCTGCCAGGGGCAATTTCTGAGTGCAGAGCCAGGAGTAACCCCTGAGAATCACTCATTGTGGCCCAACAACCAATCAATGAATCAATCAATAAATAAAAATAAAGTTTTGTTTTTTTTTTTAAAATGTCCATAGGGCCCAAAATGATGATACAGCGGGAAGGGTACCTACCTTGTATCCCAGGCACCACAATAGTCAACAGTCTCCCTGAATGCAGGAAAGCCTTGAATTCTGCCAGGTGTGGCTCAAAATAAATTTTAAAAAATGTATTAAATTTTAAAAAGGCAATTGCTTCTTCATTTTTATCATTAGGACTATCATTAGGACTAGGAAGGTTTCATGGGAATGCTTTACTTTCAGATAGCAAGATTAATCTGTTTATATAACATTGTGTAGTACAACTGAATCTATTGTAAGGTCACATCTATTATACTTCAATTATAGAAGTGAGATAATTTAATAGTTGAATCTTCTTCATATTAAAACTTCCACCTGGCCAGAGCGGTGACAGAGCGGTAAGGCATGCATCTGATCTAGGACGAACTGAGGTTCAATCCCCCAGTGTCCCATATGGTCCCCCAAGCCAGGAGCAGTTTCTGAGCGCATAGCCAGGTGTAACCACTTAGTAACCCCAGGTGTGCCCCCCCCCACAAAAAAAAAAACTTCCACCTGGAACACAAAACAAAAAACAAAGACACAGACATTTTCTTCTTGAGACTAAGTGGGGAAACTTACTCTTCAGACTCTGAAGTAGATGTGATAAAGAAACTTGCTCTCCTGGAATCAAGTAGATCCAAGTCAGGCAAGCTACAACACAAAACTGCTCCTAGCTGTGTGATACTGGCTAAGTCATACAGTACCTTTGGGGCATTTTTCTCCTCCTCTCCCCTCCCCACAAATGAAGGTCTTAGTCAAGAGGTAATGTATATAGAATCTACCTCTTAAAATAATGTAAGATGGGGGCCAGAGCGGTAGTACAATGGGTAGGGCAATTGCCTTGCTCAAAGTTAACCCAGATTTGATCCCCAGTATCCCATATGGTCCCCAAAGCACTGCCAAAAGTAATTTGAGTGCAGAGCCAGGAGTAAACATTGAGCATTTCCAATTGTATTCCTGAAAAAAAAAACAAAACAAAAATAAACAAATAAAAAAGTCTGATTCAATGCACAAAGGGCATTAGAGTTTTAGAATTTTTAAGTGAGAATTTTCTAACAGTTTTTTTATTTGTTTGCTAACTGGTCTTAGCAGAAAAGGGTGGGTGGGGAATAAGCTGCAGGCTCAGAGAAAGCCCAGATAAAGGGCAACCAGTCAACAGACATTCCTACTCAGCAAGAGCTATTCTCAAATGTGAATTACTCTTTTACAATTTCCTTTCCTCAAATTCTAAAAGACAATGAATGATCAAGCATGGTTTTCTCAGCTCATGCGTGGCAAGGTCCAACGGCTTCATCTCACATGAACAAACTCTGAGTTTAACCTAGTGTGGAAGTCTAAGAGAAAATGGCACAATCTGGAAAGGGAAATCCATGCCTACAAAGCCATCTGAACACCAGTGGCTTCGCAATGGCACAGAGCTCTGGGAAAGACAAAGGCTACTTTTGTCTTTTGCTGGGGTCTGATGCCAGCAGCAATGCAGACAACCCTTTGAGTGAGGAGCCCACATTTCAGGCCCAAGTTTCCAGAAGATTTGGGCTCCCTTTAACATGATGACCATCTTTTTGGCTTCTCTTGCTAACATAAGTCTTTCTCAAAATATTCTCGGGGGCGGAGAGATAGCACAGTGGTAGGGCATTTGCCTTGCATGCAGCCATCCCAGGTAGGACAGTGGCTCAAATCCCAGCATCCCATATGGTCCCCCAAGCCAGTTAGGAGCGATTTCTGAGTGCAGAGCCAGAAGTCAGTCACCTCTGAGCGCCAGTGGATGTGACCCAAAAATAAAATAAAACAAAATTTATTATACTTATCTTAACTGTGCTTTTGTAAGCTTAAAAATAAAACCCTAGGGGGCCAAAGCAATAGTACAGAGGGTAAGCACTTGCCTTGCATGATGCTGATCTGGTTTCACTCCCCTACATTCCACATGGTTCCCCAAGCAGTGCCAGGAGTGCAGAGGCAGGAGTAACCCCTGAGTACCACCAGGTTGTGACTCAAATTCCAAAAAAAAAAAACAAAAAACATAGGGGGCCCAAGTGATATAGTACAGCAGGTTAGCAGGATGGACATTTGCCTTGCACATAGCTAATCTGGTTTCAGTCCTGAGCATCCCTATGGACCTCTGAACACTGCAAAGAGTAATTCCTGAGTGCAGAGTTAGGAGTGATCCCTGAGCATCACTGGGTATGGCCAATAAATAAATAAATGCATGAATAAATAAATAAATTAATTGATTAATAAAATCCTAGTGGTTAGGGTTAAGGCCAATCCTGGTTCAACATAAAGTTTCCCAAGCACTGCCAGGAGTGATCTCTCAGTTAAGGATAGGCCCAGAGCAATACCATGTATGGCTTAAAAAAAGGGGGGGGAACCAAAAATATTTTTAAATCTGTAATTCCTAAAAGACTGAAGGCTACTTACAAACCAGGTCAAAAGACACCCAGAGATTTATTTTATTCTTTAATGTCCACAAAGAGTAGATGTACCCAGTAATTTTTCACCTTATGTGACTAGCGAGAAAATTATTTTGCTCTCTTTAAAAATATTTCATAAAGATCAAGCTATGTATCCATATTTAATTTTAAGCCACACACATAGGACAAATTCTATTATAATCTTCTTACATGTTTTATTACAAATATATTACAACTTATTTCAAAGAGCTGAAATGAGTTATATAGGAAAGTTGAAGAGAGTGCAGTGGGCAAATTCACTTGATCTGGGTTCAATCCCTGGTGCTATCAGGAGGGATCCCTGAGCAGAAAGCCAAAAGGGTGCCACTGCGGGGAAAGGGGAGAGTTGATCCATATTCCATTTTATTTCTTTAGACAGTACTGAAATACTTTATATGCAGACTATAATTATGATGTTATTTCACTAAATATCACTGGGATTAAACAAGAAGTTGGAAATATTCTGCTTTGTGGAAAAATTTATTGAAATAAAATTTTATTCCTTACCTCTCCGCCCTACTAGTGTGTCTCTTAAAATTAAAACCAAAATTTGCTACTACCTCTGCTTGAAAATCCCTGGCTCATTATCTTTATTCTTCTTCCTACATTACTCCTAATATCTAGTATTTTTCATCTTTATTTTTATTTTGGGCCACACCCTGTGACGCTCAGGGGTTACTCCTGGCTATGCACTTAGAAATCAATCCTGGCTAGGGGGACCATATGGGACACCTGGGATGAAACCGTGGTCCATCCTGAGTCAGCCACGTGCAAGGCAAATGCCCTACCACTGTGTCATTGCTCCGGCCCCTTTTTGTTTGTTTGTTTTAGCCACACCCAGCACTGCTCAGGTCAACTCCTGGCTAAGTGCACAGTGGGGTCACAGACAGTGCTCAGAGAAACATGTTCACGTGGTACCCAGGATCAGAACATGCATTCCACTTAGTGAGCTACTTCCCTGAACCATCTTCCCCTTTTTAATTACTCCCCGAAGGGTATATATGTTCTTACTGTAAAAACTGTCTTTTGGGGGGGAAGGGGATGAAGGGAAATAATAGGAAGTAAACGATTTAAATGCAAGTTAGACTACATCTTTCCTTCCAACTCATGCTCATAATGACTCTGATCCAATGACTCAGCACTTACTAAACCCTGCTACCCCAAGAGTAGTTCAATCTTCCCTCTCCGCTGAAAAAAAATGTTATGTGCTAGACAAACTTAGTTCAGGTTTCATTAAAGAACCACTGACAGTGAATTCAACGTTAGTGAAATAATGACATATTTTAATCAGAAAAACACAAATTAAGTCCAATTAAGTTCAGGCAACAACATGACTCCTGGCTCACAGGAATCTGCTCTGGAACTGCCCCTAGGATCTCCAGGTCAGCATTTATTGCACGTAACTGGTAAGAC
The DNA here is from genome assembly GCF_024139225.1 of Suncus etruscus. NCBI lineage: Eukaryota > Metazoa > Chordata > Mammalia > Eulipotyphla > Soricidae > Suncus > Suncus etruscus. The sequence goes on along the minus strand of NC_064850.1, from coordinate 94,762,936 downwards.
GAGAAAAGTTCCAACTGGGCAGCAGTCTCTATCTCTTTACTAGAGAAAATAAAGTATTTTACACTGCTGCTCTATTTTTGCTTCGGAAGCTACTACCATTCCTGGATAGTTTCCACAGCCCCCAGAGGGTATCACCCAAGTCGCCTAAAAATGACTGAAATTCAGGAAACTCATGGAGAAGCATCTCAGCTTAGTACTGAAGTCACTGTAGCAGATGAGAATTTATCTCTGTGCATCTCACTGCTGTTATCTGGAAAAGTCCACAATGTGGAAGAATCATAGCACCGCTTCAATGATTTAATGAAATACCAAGAAAAGAAGTGGCACCCAACTTTCTCAGATTTTCTCAGAAAAGTTGCTGAGAACAACAAATTAGAATATTTTTTTTTAAATATTTTTTTAAAGAAGATTAGTTGTAGAAGGTTGGAGAAATAGTACAGTGGATAGGGTACTTGCTGAATTCTCTATTTAACTGTGTGGTCTTCAGTCAAGGATTTTTAATCTGTGTCCAAATTCATAGGATCTATAGATTCAAAGAGAAATAATTACACACACACACACACACACACACACACACACACACACACACACACACATTTTTGGTTTTTGGGTCACACCCGGCAGCGCTCAGGGGTAACTCCTGGCTTACAAATACCTTACCTCCATGCTATCTCTCCGGCCCCACATCTATATTTTCTAAGTGACACTAATATTTACTTCAATTAAGAAATGCATGGAAAAAAAAAAAAAAAGAAATGCATGGGGCCAGAGAGATAGCACAGTGGTGTTTGCCTGTAAGCAGCCAATCCGGGACCTAAGGTGGTTGGTTTGAAACCCGGCAACCTATATGGTCCCGTCCCGTCCTCCCCGCGCCCCCCCCCCCCCCCCCGTGCCTGCCAGGAGCTATTTCTGAGCAGATAGCCAGGAGTAACCCCTGAGCATTGCCAGGTGTGGCCCAAAAACAAAAACAAAATTTGTTTGGGGGCCTGAGAGATAACACAGTAGTTTTATCCCTGCAAGCAGCCAATCCAGGACCTAAGGTGGTTGGTTCGAATCCCGGCGTCCCATATGGTCCCCTGTGCCTGCCAGGAACTATTTCTGAGCAGAGAGCCAGGAGTAACCCCTGAGCACCGCCAGGTGTGGCCCAAACTCCAAAAATAAATAAATAAATAAATAAATAAATAAATAAATAAATAAATAAATAAATAAATAAATATTTCTGAGCAGAGAGCCAGGAGTAACCCCTGAGCACCGCCAGGTGTGGCCCAAACTCCAAAAATAAATAAATAAATAAATGAAGGAAGGAAGGAAGGAAGGAAGGAAGGAAGGAAGGAAGGAAGGAAGGAAGGAAGGAAGGAAGGAAGGAAGAAGGAAGAAGTAGTCAATAAACTAAAGGAATATTAGTAGTGCTTTTGATACTTCAGAAGAAATCAGGTATTTTCATATCATATTATGGTAAATGCAGAAATGCTGAAAAAAACCTATGTATGCATACTGCTAATTTAAAAGAATGGTAGTTAGCACACTTCTAACTAGATCTTGTTATAAAATGTTTAAATAAAGAGGGCCAGAGAGATAGCATGAAGGTAGGGTGTTTGCCTTGCATGTAAAAAGGATGGTAGTTCGAATTCAGGCACCCCATATGGTCTCCCAAGCCTGCTGGGGGCAATTTCTGACCATAGAGCCAGGAGTAACCCTGAGCGCTGGCAGGTGACCCAAAAACAAAACAAAAAATGTATTAATAAAGAAAGATACAAACTATATCAACAGTTTTAAAAAATGTTTTGACAACTATTTCAATACAGCTTTCATTTGTGATCCTTTGTATTTTAAGCAATTAAATATTCTTGGGTCAGAGAAAATACAGCAAGAAAGGCACTTGCCCTACATGTGAACAATCCTACTCTCTCCCCTCCCCATTCCAGATGGTCTCCAAGTGATCCCTTCTTTTTATCCTTTTGTTTTAGGACCACATCTAGCAATGCTCAGTAGTTACTGAGCATTCCTGACTCTGCACTCAGGTATTACTACTGGTGCATGGGGACCTTATAGGATGCCTGGTACCATGATCAATTGCATGCAAAGCTAGCACCATACCCATTGTACTATTTCTCCAGTCCCCATGAATGATCACTGAACTCAGAGCCAGGAGCAATCCTGAGAAAGGCCAGGTATGGCCCCAAAACAAACAACAACAAAATCATCTTGGGTTGCAAAGATATAACAAATAGCAAGGCAGTAGCCATCTGCCCTTGTTCATATCCCTGACACTGTATATGGTTTCCAGAACACTGCCAAGGGTCATGCCTCAGAGTACAGGGTTAGGAATAGCCCTTGAACACACCCTTCCCCCCATTTACTCTGAAAAACAGTTCACTGACTTAGTCATGGCCAAGACATACAACCAAAAGAGTAAGAACAACTCTGGTAAGCAATTATTTTGTTTCCTAAGCACCAAGTTCCAATCTTTAGGGTTATTTGTTTGGCAAGGAGGCACATTCTATGCTATATAGCATAATCTATTATTTTACATTCAAATGAATTATTTGAATTTTCACCTGCATTTGAGAGTCTACAAAGTATACTTTTAAACAAACTAGGCCTAGCAACCGCCAAATTGATGAAGGCTTAAAAGTAAAAATAAATCATTATAAACATACAGACCAAAAATCCCAAAAAAATAATAACAAATCATTTATGCAAAGACTTCATCTTCCTCAACATAATCTGTGTCTGTTTCTTATATAATTAGTATGGAGTAGATGTGTTCTTAATAATCTAGGAGTAACTCTGTTCTATTTTGTTTGGTTTGCTACCACACCTGGAGATCCTCAGGTGTTGTTACTCCTGGCTCTATGATCTAACATCACTCCTGGCAATGCTCAGGGGGGCCAGATGGGAAGTCAGGAATCGAACCTGGGCTGGCTGACTGTAAAGCAAACACTTTACTGTACTACGGCTCCGGCCCCAACTGACAAGTAATTTTATAGAGGTATTTGTCAATAAAGTATTAAAAATCTACATAAAAATGCTAATCCAAAAACCTCAAACATGAAAGTGGCAGACAGAGACGGAGAGAAAGGGGGGGGGGGGGAATAAAGGACAAGAAAACAACCAAAAGAAGAAAGTTTTCTGTGGCTCCAGGGGAAAATAGTTGCCCTGCATAATAAAATAAGCATGTCACGCCTCTGCAGTAAAGGACCAGAAGTTTAAAGAAGCATTTTTATTGGTGCTTTCTCTTAGTAACATAGATAACACACTCAGGTCACTGAGGCCCACTTAATGCTAGGGATTGGGTGAACAGTGCTGTTTAAGAACTGAGAGAGCCCAGGCTGCATTTCAGTCCCTAGAGAAAAATCTTGGCTATGTCAGGTCCAACCCATTGTGGCAGCCAGCAGCAGACAGCTTAGCTGCTGGGCACAATTCAAACTGAGGCCAAGTGCTCTCCTCACATAGGGTAACAACGAATCTCAAATGCCCCAAAAGGCTCTCAAATGGTTCCTCTGTACCTCAAAACAAAACTATTCCCAGATGCTCAGAAGTGCTAACAGTGCTACCCAAATCCAGCCAGATGATTTTATTCACAAAAACCATCTCTTCAGTGTTTCCAGAAGTTTTTAACTTGCAAAGATGAAGGATACTTACAAGCTACAACTGCACTCAGTCATTAACTGAATAGCTGAATAGAACAAAACATTGCCAACAGCTGAGGGGTTTAAACCTAATGGGGGAAAAAGCTGTACTAAGTTATCATAAAAAGTATGCTCATCTTAGGGACTGAAGTGATGAGCACAGTGAGTACAGTGTTTGCTTTGCACGCAGCAAACCTGGATTCAACCCTCGGCATCCCATATGGTCCCCCAAAACTGCCAGGAGTGATTTCTGAGCATAGAGCCAGGAGTAACCTCTGAATGCCACCAGGTGTGGCCAAAAATATATATATTTATTTTAGAGGCTGGAGCGATAGTACAGCAGACAGGGTGTTTGCCTTGCATGTGGCTGACCCCGGTTTAGTCCCCAGCATATGGGTCCCTGAGACTGCCAAGAGTGATTTCTGAGCACAGCACCAGGAGTAACCCCTGAGCACAGCTGAATGTAACCCAATAACTAATGAATATATATATACATATATATGTATGTACATATATACACATATACTTAAGACATGCACATTTTTTAATTAATTTACTGACAAGCAATACTTGGAAAGGGGGTAGGCATCAGTCTTGACTATGCTCAGGTAACCAAGCGGGGTGCTTTATGTTTGGAAAAGTGTTGCTGATGTACCAATGTACTCTATGAGTTTAGGGAAGAGCGATAATCCTAAAATGTATAAAGTGCCAGGGATGCACTCCAGTCTTTTGTGCTATCTCCTTGGTTTCTGATACTGTCCAGCAGTGTTATGGTGCTACATACTTAAGAGACTACAATCTAGTATAAATGTAACTACATGCACTGAAAATCTCAATTGCGTGTTTACTCTATGGCAAAAAAGATTCACTTTGTATCTTGGACTTGTGCTTGTTTGCCTTTTATGAGACAGTAATACAAACCACTAGTTTTCTGACTCACCTAGCCTAAGAAAGTAACAAAATACCGTGGTAGCACAGTACAGGAATTAAAAGCTACCAATGTTTGGGAAGGGGTGGGGGCAAAACTACAGATAGTGGAAAGGGGCCTGAGCCAAGAGAAAAGGGTTGGATCCTGGGATGCAGAGATGGGGAAGCACTCTGCACTGGGGACCAGCACAAAGGGACAAAGTCCCAAAGGAGGGACTCCCCAGGACACATTGCACAAGAGCAAAGAAGGGCAGTGTCTGCATAGGAGGGTGAATGAAAGAAGCCTGAGAGATAAGGCCGGAAGATATTTGAACAGTTCAAGCCTAAGATAGGAACCTTGAAAGTTGGACACAGTTTAGACTTTACCCTGAGGCTAAGGAAGGCTTATTCTAAGCAGGGAAATGAGGAGAGCCTCAAAGTGTTTTAGAAATAAACACTAGGGATTTCTCTCTTCAGTTAATGTGTCCCCACAGTGGTTCTTTTGTCAAATCCAGATTAATCAAATTCTGTGTTGTGTGAGGTAAGTGGTAAGGGTGTTACTCCCACCCTTGTCCTAGAAATACACTCCAGATGTTTTTCTAGTGCGATGGTAAACAGCAATAACACAACTTCAGGACTGGGTGAAAATAGAAGAGAACCTATTATGCTTGTTCCTAAGACTGTAGTCATAAAAACCACACTTGTGGGACATTACTGCCTTAATGATGACAGTCAAAAAAGATTTACAAACTGCTTTTATATAGTTCAACAAATCTTGAATTGGTAACTTACCTACATGTAGCAAGTAAATATTAAGTATCACTAAATAAGGCATATTTAAAAGTTAGTTGTCAATGATACTTAAAAATGTTTTCATTACTTCCTTCTACTTTCCACCATGGGAGTTGAGGGGGACCACATTCAGTAGTATTCAAGGGCTAACCCTTGGCTCTGTGCTGTGGGATGACCCCTCCAAGGGCTCAGGAACAGCATGTAGGGTAAGGTCTTACATCCCCAATATTGTAATCACTAGTTTTTCATTTACATAACTCAGGCTAAGTAAGTGGCACCTGGCAGGGAAGAGCCTTCCTGTGTGAGCCTCAAGACCTGGTTTCTTGGGGGCAGCAGAAACAACTTCCAAACTCCTAGTTCTGAGCATTAACATTATGACAGACTCAAGAGTCTAAAAATATCCGTGTATTCCAGAAGTTTTGAAAACCAAAAACTCGGTGCATGAAGTATACAATACATCTCTCATCTTCCCTCTATTCCAAATTCTCTTAAACACACTTTTACAAGCGTAAAGAGAACAGTAACCTAAATATAGGGGTTTGTGGTTTTGTTCAGTGACTCGAGGCTAGCGTTGAAAAGAACCTAGAGTTGTCCAGAGACTATCAAATTGACTTACTCATCATCAGAAAGCACAGAAAAAGCTCAAAACAGGAGCACTCCCTGACAGCCAGTACAGTAAGGGAAAAATGGGGGCGTGGAAAGGACCCAAGGAAAAGATTACATTACAAAGAGGCCAAATGAATGAACCCCAGAGGAAGTGATCAATTTCTCAACACACACAAGTATGCTTGGTTTAAAACAAAAACACTCGGAATCGCCCACAAAGCCGAATTACTGGGACACCTTCCGTCCTTTGCTCCGGTGGGAAAAGCTCACCGCCGGAGCCAGACCAACATCCCCGGGACCCCTTTGCACATCGTTGGGAGACCTCTGCAACGGCACTGTCATGGGTCCCGGGTGGGGAATCTGTCCCAGAGTGTTTACAGCCCCAGGACCGAACTCCGGATTCCGAGGGCAGATTTCAATTCTCTGCAAACTCCCTCCGTTAGGAGCCGTGTCCACACCGCCGGCCTCCAGGGCCACCACCCCCGCGCCGCGCCCACACTTCCTGTCTCTGCCTTCGCCTGCACGCCGCCCCGGGAGCTGCTCATCCAGCGCTTACTTAAGGGGTCCGCGTCTCTAGGAGGAATTGGGGTTGGGGAGGGGGCGTGGATTCTACATTTCTCAGTTGGGAGCTCGAGGAGTCCTTAGTGAGAAGTCAGAACGCCTCGGGATGCTTCTGAAGAACACCGCCGTCCACCACCCTGCACAAACTCCTGAACGGGCGGGATGGACTTGGGGGCTGGCGGTAGAGGGCTGTGCTCCCCCCAAAACAGGAGAGCGCTCTGGCTTTTGAGGTGTCTGCTCTGGAAAGGGCTGGAATTTGAGGTTCGAGCGTTGCGCCACCACCCCCCGGTCATGCAACCCAAATGCACTTCCAGCTAGGATCCCTAAATCCTGGAGCGCCTTCCCAAAAGGGTCGGAAGCGGGGGCGCCCGCGAGCACCGCGGAGCCTAGTAGGGTCCCCGGCAGCGCGCGCAGACCGCCCCCAACTTGGCGCGCGGCTCCCGCGAACTTGGCGGCGGCGGGGTCGGGGCGGCGTGGGGCGCACTCACCAACCCCGTACTTCTGCCTCTTGGTCGGGATCCAGCGGGCCATGGCGGCCACCGCGCCCCGCGCCGCGGTCCTGTGCGCCCGGGCTACTCCGCCATGTTCCGGCCAACTTCGCCCCAGCTGCCCGCCCGCAACGACTCCCCGCGGCGCCCGCCCGGGATCCGCTCGGGCTCCGGCTCCGCTCGGGCTCTGGCTCCGGCCCGCGGTCACCTGCTGGGCCCGGCGGCCGCCCCGCGCGCCCCTCCCGGCGCCGCCCCGGCCCCTCCCGCCGGCCGCGCCCTCCGCCCGCCCAGTCCGCCGCCAGCGCCGAACCGCGCGCGCCCCGCAGCTCCCGGGACTCGCGCTCTCCCCAGCGGGGCTGGCTCCGGCTCCCGGGCGTTCTCGCAGCAGCTGGCTGGGGTGCGCTTGGTGGTGGTTGTACTTGTTCACTTTATTGTGTGTGTGTGATGTGCGTGCTTTGCTTCCCCACCCCACCCCTCAATTCCCCTCCATTCCCACCGTCTGCCTCCTCCTCCTCCACCTGATTACCCTTGAGACTGGACCCCCTGGGGCAAGTCCCCCGTCCCCCCAAAGCGTGTTGCTAGCCCTGAACACACCCAGACCCTGTGGCCCGGGGCCTGGGGAGCTTGCAGGGTCCGCTCCCGTGGAGCATTGGAACCCCTGGGGAGTGGGGGCGCCTGGAATGAACTTCCCAGTTGCTGCACGCCCCCCGGGCAACCCTGGTGCTGGAGCTCATTGGGCGCTCGGTAAATATTTGCTGAATGAATGAGCCGTCACTCCGGCCTTCTCCCACTAGATCTTTAACTGGCACCGCGGGAGCAGGAAGCTGGACGCCTGGCAGCCGAACTCTCCGGTGGCAACTCCTGCGGCACCGTTCCTAGCCATCGAAGCTCTGGTCAGAGAGGAACTGGCTCCAGGGAAACTAGCTCATGAGAAGTAATAAATGGGTTCATGGCGCCCTATCTGCGGAGCGATCCTTACAGAGCCCTCACTTGGAGTCCCCAAATACCGGGAGTCTTCCACTAGTGAAGCAAGTCTACACGCTCACGGTCGGGGAATGCGAGGCGTGTCCTCCCTAAGAATTCGATTCTTAACAGCCCCCAGCCCCACGCCCAGGACGGCAGCACTCTTAGTCCTGTCCTTGGCAGGGGTGTGTGGGCAAGATCGAATATACCTGGGACCCGCCCTGTCCAGCCTTCCTCAAACCGGTCCTGGAGAAACCCAGGAAGGAAGAATGGAATGGAATGGAGGAGGGGGACTTAGGGCTCCCTTGCCCCGCCCCCCCATAAATATAAATAATGTCTCAAAGCTCTGACCGGTTTGTCTGAGACAGTGACTCTTGAAAGAAATTCATTGGTCTTTGCAGTTCATTTGTTTGATTTGTTTCTGTTTGGGACTTTTTGTTTGTGTTGTGCTTTGTTCATTGGTTGGTGGTTGGTTGGTTGGTTGGTTGGTTGGTTGGTTGGTTGGTTGGTTGGTTGGTTGGATTTGTCTGTTTGGTACAGGAAAGGAAAGGAAAGGAAACGGGCCAAAGAGAAAGGATAATCCTTAAGGCCTGCCTGCGGTTGATGGAGATTAGATCCCTGGCACCAAATATGGCGAATATGGTTGGTCCCACAGCAAAACCAGGAGTAATCTCTGAGCGAAGTGCCTGGAGTAAGACTTGAGCACCATCATGTGTGTCCTACCCCTACCTTCCTTTTTTAAAAAGAAAAAAAAAAAAGGAAACAAAAGTGAAACAACAGGAAAAGAAAGCAAGAACATGATTAAAGAGAAACCTAATTGAAGAATCAATGCATTTTAATTCTGGTAAGTTTGCAAAGTTGGGTCTGAAACCGAAAGAACAAAAACTATCAGTGACTCTGGGTTTTGCTTTACCATCAACAAATACGCATATTTTTACAATGTGTGGTGTGGTTAAATTTTCTATTATAGGGGCCTGGGATGTGGCTCTGAGAAAACCTGCATGTATGAGACCCTGAGTTCAATTCCTGGTACTGCAAAGCAAAATTTAAAAAGAGGGCTGGGGGGAGGGCACAGTGGGTAGGGCATTTGCCTTGCAAGAGGCCAACCCAGGTGTAATCCCCAACATCCCATATGTTCCCCCGAGCCTGCCAGGAGTGATTTCTGATCAGAGCCAGAAGTAAACCCTGAGAGCTGCTGAGTGTGGCCCAAAAAGCAAACAAAATAAAAGAGGGCTGAGATAGCCTAGGGACTTAAGGCACCATCTATAATCCCCTGACCACAGAGTCAGGGATAGCCCCTGAGCACCATCAGTTATAAACAAAACAAAAGCTAAAAATTAAAAAGAGAGCCAGAGTAATAAGGACAGTAGGTAGGGTGTTTGCCATGAAGGTAGCTAACCCAGGTTCAATCCCCAGCATCACATATGGTCCTTGACATCTGACTCTGAGCAAAATCAGGAGTAAGCCCTAAGTACTGTTGGTGTAGCCAGAAAACAAATAAAAAATCCAAAAGAAAAGGTTACTGGCCCAGGGAGATAGCTCAAATGGTAAAGCACATACTTAGTTTGTGCAAAGACATCATCCCTTCCATGGCTTGCCCCACCCAATAAAGCACAGCCAGCCTGGTATTCACAAGTACAGCCAAGCTCAAACCCTCAGGCCTCTGCCAAGCCCTTCTAAGCACTGTTGGATCTAAAGCCTATTAAAAAAAAAAAAGAAAGAAAAATTAATTTGCACATTGTGGACCCAAATTCAATCCCCATCACCGCATATGGTTCCTGAACCACTAAGAGCACAGAGCCACAGAGCATGCTCCGATTATCTCCAGGTATGGTCCCAAAACAAAGCCAAAAAAAAAAAAAAAATCAAACCAAACCAAAAAAGTTGCTTTAGTCTTAACTTCCAGAAAGTATTCTACCATTTCTAGAAATAATTTATTTTTCTCTGCCAGTGAAATTATGAACCTATTGCCCAAATTAAGTCATTTCTTCTTTGCACAAATATTTAGGGGCAACACAATGAATAAAGTATAAGTTCCTCCCCTACATTGAGCTTGCAGTAGAGAATAGGAAAGTAAGAGAACACACAATTAATATAAAATAAGTATGAGGGTGGAGCTACAAGAACATTCCAAAGTGAGAAGAACTAGATGGAGGGGATATGTTTTATATTTAGCAGTCAGGGAAGGCATTTCTGAGGTGGGGTTGGGGGGCAAAGAAAGCTACACCTGCAGGAAGTGAGGACTCCAGGGAAAATGTTCTGGCCTTTGGGATCAGTCACTATAAAGGTCTAAAAGCCTGTTTGGCAGGTTGGAAGATTACAAGGAATCTGGGTAAGGAGTGTTGGGTAAGGAGTAAAGAAATTTGGGGAAGAAATTTGGCCCAGGAGGTCCAGTGTGGCCAATCGAAGCAGAACTTTATTCTACCAATAATATATCACTAGAAGAAACATTAGCACCTTTGAATCATCCAATCGAATGCACCTGCCAATGTATGAAGAGACAATGAGGGGCACGGGAAGAGGCAGGAATGAGAGAGATAAAAATAAAAGGAAGTTTTGGGGCTGAAGCGATAGGACAGCAGATAGGGCCACTTGGTTGCTAATCCTCGGCATCCCATATGGTTCCCCAAGGCATGATCCCTGAACACAGAACCAGGAATAGCCTAAGCAAGAAAATGGTTGTGGCCACACTGCTGAGTGTGAGGGGAAAAACGGGGGAGTTGGTTTTTGGGTTTTGTATGAAAATCACACTCATCAGTGCTGGGGTCACTCCTGGAGATGCCTGGGGACTCTATATAGGGCTAAGAAGCTAACAACCCAGGATCCCCAAATGCAAAGTTTATGTTCTAGCCCTTTCCAACATCACTCTAGCCCAGAAGTTGGGTTTATGATGTGCTATACATTGAAGAAGAACCAGGAGGATGGCCATATGGGCAGAGCAGAATTTGTTTTGAAGTTTCTGATTTTCCCAAGTACTTGTATCAACAACTTTTTGAAACGTTTACAACAAAACAAAATGCTTGTACTTTTTGTTTAAAGATTTAGAGAGCATCATTCTGATCTCAGAACCCAAGGATCTTGCCCCTGAGTGTAAGATACAAGATAAGATACAAGCCTAAGTTTTGAAATTTGAGCATCTCACTTCGTGTTAAATAGACAAGTGGGTGGCACAGCTGTGGGGTTAGGGTGCAGGGTGCAAACTCAGCTGTATTCAAAGGCTGATCTGTGTTAAGAGGTTACTCCTGGCAGTGCCAAGGGAATTAAATGGTACCAGACTGGAATCCAAGCCAGGGCATACATGATGAGGGTCTTGGGGTTCTAGTGATAGTACAACTTTAGGTGCTTGCCTTGCATGTGGCTGACCCAAGTTTGATCCCTGGCACCCTGTATGTTTCCACAGGTGGGCCAGGAGTTCCGATTCCCCAATGCAGAATTAGGAGTAAGTCCTGAGCACTGCCAGATGTGATCAAAAAAAAAAAATAAAAAAGAGAGAGATAAAGATGAGCATCTTAATTAACTTCTTGTTCTGGTCCCTAGATTTTCATTTTCTTGGTCATCTGTATTGTCTACTTTGCTTTTACCTGTTGCACTTAAGTTGTTCTTTACTGCTGTTTTCTTCCATATTCCTTTGGAATGTGGTTCTTCACACCAGTCTTGACCCCTAACTACATATGGCACATGATAATTCAAATCTTTTGCATTATAGTATAGGGCCTTCATAAAAGTACTTTTGAAGGTATTTAAGAAATTTTTTTTCAACCACTGGCCTGTTTGATTAATTTAATTTAAAATTAGGTGCAATAGTACAGCAGGTAAGGTGCTTACCTTGAACAACGCCAACTCAGTTTCAACTCCCGGTTTTACATATGATCCCCTGAATACCATCAGGAGTAATATCTAGGAGCAAAGCCAGGAGTAAGCCTTGAGCACTGCCTAGTGTGGGCCCAAAACTAACTAACTAAACAATTTTTTAACTAAATAATTTTAACTTGAAAGGATTGGGTTAGATCCAACTCAAAAAGTGTCCATGTTGACATTTGTTGACAGAACCTGGCACTACATATAGTCCCTCATTTCCCAAGTAAAGCCTGAGCACTGCTAGGTGCAGCCCAACAAACAAAAATTATTTTAAATTGGGGCTATAATACAGCAGGTAGGGCATTTCCCTTCCCGTGGTCAACACAGGTTCAATGCCCAGCATCCTATATAATTCCCCAAGCCTAACAGGAGTGATTTTTGAGTACAGACCCAGGAGAAACCCCTGAACGCAACTGGATATAGCCCCAAAACAACAACAAAATAAAAAAAATTAATGTAATTTTAGCGACATACCCAGCAGTGCTCAGGAGCAATTCCTGGTTCTGTACTCAAGAATGACCACTGGTTGGTGTTCAGGGACCATGTGGGTGACAGGGATTCAAACAGTGTCCACAAGATGCAAAACAGACATTACTAGTATGTTATTAAGTTCAATACACATCAGAGTGTTAGTGTTCATCTATTGGGCTGGGTTTTTACCAAAATTATTTTGGCTTCTTCACCTATATTTGCATTGTAGACCTATTCCAAAACTTAAGGTTTGAATTTGACCACAGTGTATTTAAAGTCTGACAATAATTGCATTATGGGTATTGAAAGGAAATGGAAATTTTAATTTTAGCATTCATCATGTTTATTCTTTTCCATCTAAAGACTACAATTTTTTCTTGGCTATGGTTAAATTCTAATTTGAAAATACACTTAAATAAAAAAAAAAACAGCTATTCAAACCCTTCCATAAAAAAATTAGGCTCAAAGAGTCCACTGGATGGAAAGGTGGGTAGTTCCCAACAACAGCCTTTTCTTGTTTCTCTTATATTTTTCCATAAGAAACATTAAGAGTATTTCACAAGCAGATATTCAGACTTCTAAACCCACACAAATAAATAAATTACACTTTGGGTTTTTGTTTATCTAGCCACACCCAGTGGTGCTCAGGGATTACTCCTGGTTCTGTGTCCAAGGATCACTGTTGAGGAGACCATCAGGGGTGCCAGGGATTGAACCTGGTAGGCCACTTGCAAGGTAAACACCTTACCCACTATGACCCCAGAAAATAAATAATTTTGGAGTCTAGTTTTACATGAATGCTGTGACTGTCCTGTAAAATACTTAATGGAATAGATAAATGTGAATACAATTGGCAAAGGCTCCATTGATTACCAGTTTTATTCTGCTAAATCTGGCTGACTTGATTGCTTCTCTGAGAAAAGTAACGAGGTTTTGTTAAGAAGAATTTTTTTTTCTTGCAGAGAAGAGGCTCATTCTTTGATCCTACATATGAATGGGTGACTGCTGGAACTACCAGAAAAAGGAAAAGAAAAAAAAAGAAAAAATTAATTGACTCTAAGTACTGCTTTGCAATTTTCTAAGGGCAAATGCTTTAGGGCAGGGTGGTTTTATGTAAAGAGCAAAGTGGTGCATTGTAATTTGGTTCTATGAGCTAAACTGGTCAAGGGAAATGATTTTTATAGTCCTAGAATCACTTTATGTCTCTACCTTCTAAACTTACACCATTATTTAACTCTTTCCCCCATCATTTACTCATAAGCACCATAAGACTAGGGTGGGAGCATCTTTGGTTCTCTCCTGGGCTCTGTCAGAAGGCTTTGTAGTCCAGTTTCCCTTATGAATAGAACCAGGAAGTTATTTATATCTTCTTCCCCATCAATGTTAGACTGATGCTGGTGAACCCTTTCACCATTTTCATGAACACAACAAAAAGTTTTTTTGTTTCTAGATTCCTCGTTTCTGCAAATACAGGTTTCCCCTGCTGAATGGAAGTCGAACATTCCTATGAAACCTTTCATATGCTGAAGTGGTGTCAAGAGAAGAAGCAAATACCATTCATTTTTATGAAAAGTTTTTTGTACATTTACAAATGCTTCGAAGAATTAACTATCAAATTGTTCCAAGTAACCATAAAATTTAAAAAGAAAACTCGCTTATAGAAAAGGCAGAAATAATGTGATAAACTCTTGGTATGTAGAAAGTAGTTTAGGGAGGGAGCTTGTTGATGTCTCTGGATGTCGACCAAGCTGGGATCCTACCTTGGGAAGGACTGAGGGTTGTGGAAAGCAAAACTGAATGCTATTTGCATTTTACCTTTTGTTGAAAAGCTGAATTCCTCCATGGATTAGTTTCCTTTAGTGAAAACAGGTTCTAAAGTAGATCTTTTGTAAAAGTAGAGTGATTTACTTTAAACTCTCAAGTCAATTAATACAAACTTTCAAGACGAGGGAACTGTAGCAAAATGTGCTTCAAGTTCACTTTGGGAGAATCTGGTGATGTGAGTAGTTAGAAGTAATTACTTTGATAGAAGAGATAAAATTTTCTTGAGAAGGAATTAAAAGTATTCACTGTCTTAAAAAGTGTGTATATCTTGGGGCCTTGCATGCACAAGGTTAGTGGTTTAAATCCCCGCATCCCATATGGTCCCAGAGCCTGCCAGAAGCGATTTCTGAGTGGAGAGCCAGGAGTAACCCCTGAGTGCTGACGGGTATGACCCAAAAAACAAAACAAAAAAAAGTGTGTATATCTTGAGAAATTCATACACATATTGAAAATTATTTTTATAAAGCCACTTAAAATCAGATTATAAAAATCCAGAAGAGATATTGAAAAATAATAATGTAATTTTCAGTAAAGATAATTAAGCTATATATGCTGCACTGTTATAATATATAAGCTTAGTATTTACATGAAAAATGACCATAAAAAGAAATATAAAATTTTATTTAACCTTCTATAAAACAGCATTACCAAAACAAGAAAATTACTGTAATCCCTTACCTATGTAGAAAAAGACCTACATTTGCCCTTTATTTGCAAGAAGATTAAAGATTTATTATGAGCTCCTTGATCATAACATTATTATATTTCCCCAATTTTTTTTGTGTGTTTTTTTCTCTTTTTTTAGGAAACATTTTTAACTTACCAGCTAAACAAAAGCAGGTGATAGGCAGAAATTGCCTTGGGTTCTTCTAAATGTTTGTATGAGGCTATCCTATGAAGTGGGTGGGAAGACTGGAAGATGTTCGAAAGATATAGAAAGTGCAAGATCTACAGGGTTCTGTGGGAGAATTCCCCACTGGAAGTCTGTCTGTTTCTTTAGTTTGGGGCAAAATAAATGAGAAATCATGGGAAGAAGACTCCACAAAATGAGTTACCATAAAGTCCAAGTGATAGCACAACAGGTAGGGAGTTTGCCTTGTACAAGACCAATTTAGATTCAATCCCTGACATCCTATATGATCCTTTGAGCCCTGCTTAAAGTGATCCCTGAGCACAGAGCCAGAAGTAAGCCCTGAGGAGAACCAGCTGTGACCCAAAACCAAATTAATGTTGCTGTAGAAATTAGGGGATAGGCACTTTTAAGAACAGCATTTATTCTAGGGAAATGTTAATTATTCTAAGTTCTCTAAATTCTGTTTTTCTTTTTCTTTGTGTTCAGAAGTTGCTCCAGGTCGTGCCAGTGGAGCATGCAGTGCTGGGGAAAGATTTCATGGCCTTCTGCATACAATACCTGTATGAGGCTCAGCTTCATAGATTTCAGACCTGAAATCTACTCTCAATTATAGAATCTATAAGAAAACCTGATCTCTATTGTCTGAAACAAATACAATAGGCACAGACAATGTTTTCTTTGTTTGTTTTTTGTTTTTTTTTGTTTTTGTTTTTGTTTTTGGGTCATGCCCGGCAGCGCTCAGGGGTTACTTCTGGCTCTGTGCTTAGAAATCACTCCTGGCTGGCTCAGGGGACCATATGGAGTGCCGGGATTCAAATCACCATCTGTCCTGGTTCGACTGCGTGCAAAGCAAAAACCCTACTGCTGTGCTATCTCTTCAGCTCACAGACAATACTTTAAAACTGTGTATATAGGTATCATAATAAAGAGTCAAATTCTACATTACCATTTTATCTAAAAAGTACACTTTTAAAAACACATGAAGCATCACACACACTAATCCAATCTTAACTTCTGACTTTCAGGTCATGGAAAAGTTCCATAATCCATAATAATTGATTAAAAAATAAAGAACTTTACAGAAACTGGGGGCCAGAGAGATAGCATGGAAGTAGGGCATTTGCCTTGCATGTTGAAGGACGATGATTTGAATCCCAGCATCCCATATGGTCCCCTAAGCCTGCCAGGAGCGATTTCTGAACATAGAGCCAGGAGTAGTAGCCCCTGAGCGCTGCCGGATGTGACCCCCCAAAAAAACAAAAACAAAACAAAACAAAAAAAAAGAACTTTACAGGAACTGAATTCTTAGGACTGTCACAGACTAATCTAGAATGCAACCACATTTGAATGCTTATGGACTAGTGAATGCGGCTTAGTATGAGTGACTAATGGGATGTATTTACCAAGGCATCTTGGAAGTATGGAATTCAAGACGATCTGAACAGGAAGATGTTGGCTAATTTCCAGGAAGGACAAGACTTGTTAGTAGAAAGATTATTTTTTGACTTTGTAAATTTGTTATTAATAGGGCTGTATTATTGAGTGTGGCCCCAAATGGTGAACTGAATATAGCACACTTCAAAGGTATTTTCCCAAGTGGTTCCTTGATGCATTGTTAAGGTAGCCATCCAATAAAAAAAAGAAAGAAAGAAAAAAGAAAACACCCTATTGGAAAGCCTCTGTTTTAATCCTACATTCAGTGACAAGGTAAACTCATAAACCTTTTCCATCCTGTTGGTTACAGGAAAGCCAATTCCCAAAGAAACTTATCAGAATGTGCACCATATTCATTGAAATATTATCACCTAGAAAAGAAGAAAATCTAACCTTTTGCTAAAAACCAGTGTGGATCTTGAGGGCACTCTGCTGTGAAGATAGTCAGACAGACTAGGGCAAATCCTTTTGAAGTTGTCACTTATTTGTGGAATGTAAAAAATGTCCTATTCACAGAAATAGAATAGGATGGCAATGACCAAGGACTGGCAGAGATGAGAATGTTGCTCAAAGATACATGCCTCCACTTCTAAGAGGAATATATTTTATGGTTCTAAGGTTTGTATTATTTTTTGAAATGTTTAGTTATGGAGCTTGAGCAATAGGACAGCAGGTCAGACAATTGCTTTGCATGTGACCAATCTGGGTTTGATCTCTAACATCTCATAGTCACTAAGCCCCTCTACCAGGAATGATTCTTTCTCTCTCTCTCTCTCTCTCTCTCTCTCTCTCTCTCTCTCTCTTTCTTTCTTTCTTTCTTTCTTTCTTTCTTTCTTTCTTTCTTTCTTTCTTTCTTTCTTTCTTTCTTTCTTTCTTTCTTTCTTTCTTTCTTTCTTTTTCTTTCTTTCTTTCTTTTTTTCTTTCTTTATTTCTCTCTCTCTTTCTTTCCTTTCTTTCTTGGTTTTTGGGTCACACCTGGCAGCGCTCAGGGGTTACTCCTGGCTCTATGCTCAGAAATTGCTCCTGGCAGGCTCAGGAGACCATATGGAATGCCATGATTTGAACTACTGTCCTTCTGCATGCAAGGCAAATTCCCTACATTCATGCTATTTCTCCGGACCCCAGGAATGATTCTTGAGTTCAATCAGTAGTAATCTCTGAGTACCATCAGGTATGACAAAAACAAACAAAACAAATAATAATAATAATAAAAAGAAAAGGGTTAGATTTTCTACTTTCTTGCGATAGAATAATATTCTATTGCAGTAGGCTTTTTGACCAAGCTTAAGGGAAGATGTGGCCTCTGACTGCCCCCGCAGCCTTCTCTCCCCTTCCTCTCGGATCCCAGGGTTATCCCTGGCCGCCTGCCCAGGGTACCAACAAGGTGGGTGCCGGGGAGGAGTTTAAAGGGGACCCCAGGTCACTGCATTCCCCACTCTGCACCAGAGAGGTGGATTGGGGGAGGGGACTGGTGAACTTCCATTCCCACTAATCCCCATTCTCAAACTGTGCTGGGGCTATCGCCCCTGCATGTAAAGTTTATATAAATTAATAGGGTATCATATAGTTTAATTTACTTTGCATTATACAGTACAGATAGTTAAATAGGATATCATAGGGTTTCATCTTTGTTTACAATACACAGAATGTCTATGCTGTATTCTTTCCTTCCCCCACTGGCTCATCACCTCATAGGCTCATTTCTAGTCCTTTACTCTTACCCCCACTGTCTGTTACCCCACATGTAACCATTTTTACCCTCAGCTCTTCGCTCCTTATGAAGCAGATTATTATCCTCACTCAAGCTAGCTGCCAGCCAGCTCCCAAAATGAAAATATAGACTCTCAGCCTGAGAAGAAACCAGTACTCTGTTCCTATTAATCTATTATCCACGGACTCCTATCTTCTATGTCCCTTCACTAGGTACCTGTTCTTGCTATCATAATAAGTTTCTGAGAAGCTCCCACTCAAAGACATTTCCTGATATGGGACTGCTGGGAGTCGTTTGCAGACTCCAGATGGCCAAATCACAGACCAAAGTGGTGACCCTGAATCACCCCCCCCAAATATTTCTAAAACATAAAAGAGGCATGTGTATCTCTTTGTATATCTTAGATATATTCCCTTAACATCTATAACTCTTTTTTGAATATCCTCTTATATAGTGACAATTTTGCCCACTGGTTTTTGTTTGTTTGTTTTTTCCCCTTTGGGATCTGTTCAATAAGCAATGCTGGTAGAAGTGTCTCTCTGTTTGTAATTCATGTTAGAACCAAGTTATGGAGAATGTTGGACTTGTTCCCTCGGCCCCCAGATGCACCAACAATACCTTGTGGCATTGTTCCTCTTTTGAACAGGCACATTATAATGGGAAAATTTTGCATATGCAAACAAGTTCTTATCTAATTGAGATGGGAACACAAATTTTGTAATGCAGTTAGGCCTTATACCTTGAACATTGGCATAATAATTTGGCTTTAGGCCTCAGAAGAATGGACATTTCCTATACACCCCTGAAACATGGATACCATCTATGGAAACAACCACAATTGTCTATAACATTTCCAAGATGCAAACCTCTACCAGGGAAGACCCTACCATTGTTTTGGCACTGACTTACTCCAAAGCATGCTCTCAACACCAGACGACTTAGCAACAACTTGCTTGCAGGGCAGGTCTCTCCGCATCTAACGGTGAGGTGAAACTAAAGGATGCTCCACATCAGTCTGACTTTGATGAAGGAAATGCACAGAATTCAGAATCTTTAAATACAGGAACCTGACACCAACAACAGCTAAAGTTCGAAGGAGTTTCACTGGGACCACAGAGAATGACTCAGGAGTTGGGCAGATTGGTATGCCTGGAGCCCAGAATTGGTCTTATGCCAGAAAACTTTAGGGGTGAGGCCTTCTTGTAATTAGGCCAAGGATTTTTTTTTCCGTTTTCCTCATATTTTGCTGGAGCGATGCAAATAACGGCGATTGCCACTCTCACACTGTTGCCACTGTATTTTTTTTTAATACTTATCCTTTAAGAAAGGAAAAGAATCCCAACTTACTAAACTTAAAAAAAAAATAACTGTAGTAGAATGCCTGTCTCAAATACAGGCAGGGGATGGGAAGGAAGGAGGGGGATTTGGGGAGTATTAATGTTAGACTGGTGAAGGGGGGGTGCTTTGTTTATGACTGAAATCTAACTACAATCATATTTGTAATCATGATGCTTAAATAAAGA
The DNA here is from genome assembly GCF_024139225.1 of Suncus etruscus. NCBI lineage: Eukaryota > Metazoa > Chordata > Mammalia > Eulipotyphla > Soricidae > Suncus > Suncus etruscus. The sequence continues at coordinate 94,743,314 of NC_064850.1, read as the reverse complement.
GTTTATATTAAAATTAGGGGCTGGAGAGATAGCATGGAGGTTAGGCATTTACCTTGCATCCAGAAGAACGGTGGTTCGAATTCCGGCATCCCCTATGGTCCCCCAGGAGTCTGCCAGGAGCAATTTCTGAGCATAGAGCCAGGAGTATCCCCAGAGCGCTGCTGGGTGTGACCCAAATGCCCTCCCCCCAAAAAGAAAAAAATAAATATGCCTGTAGCTTCAAAAAATATTTTAGTGCATATGTGCATCCATTATATCTTCTTTATTGTTCAGCCAAGGTAGGACATGTAAGTTGTTTCTATGCAAAGAACTGTACATGGGAGTGTAATTATTGCTCTGAAATCCTAACTTCCCTCCCTTTGTGGTATAGGTGGGTAATACTCTCCAGTGCTTTCATGTCCACCACTTCATTGTGATTAAACAATTGTCTTTTTTTTTTTTTTTTTTTTTTTTTTTGTGGCCACCTCCAGCAGCTCTCAGGGAATACTCTGGGCTCTTCACTCAGAAATCATTCCTGGCAGACTTAGGAGACCATATAGGATGCCGGTGATTGAACCCAGATCTGTTCTGGATCGGCTGCTTGTAAGGAAAACATCCTACCACTGTGTATCACTCCAACTCCTTGTCTTTTTTTAACTGGTCCTCATTATCAGAATGTTTTCAAATATCCATCCTTTGGACTTATATTTAGCATCATTTTCTTTTCTTTTTTCTTTTTTTTTTGGGGGGGGTTGGGTTTTTGGGTCACTCCTGGCTCTATGCTCAGAAATCACTCTTGGCAGACTTAGGGGACCATATGGGATGCTGGGATTCAAGGCATGCAAGGCCTTACCTCCATGCTATCTCTGTGGCCCCAGCATAGAATTATTATTAATAAAATAAATGTGGCTCAAAAGTTTTAAGGATTGGGGCCTGGAGAGATAGCACAGCGGCGTTTGCCTTGCAAGCAGCCAATCCAGGACCAAAGGTGGTTGGTTCGAATCCCGGTGTCCCATATGGTCCCCCGTGCCTGCCAGGTGCTATTTCTGAGCAGACAGCCAGGAGTAACCCCTGAGCACCACCGGGTGTGGCCCAAAAACCAAAAAAAAAAAAAAATTTTTTTAAGGATTGATAACTTGAATGGCTATGATTTTGGTGAATTTGTGTGTGTGTGTGTGTGTGTGTGTGTGTGTGTGTGTGTGTGTGAATGTGTTTGTTCATTGGGTCCATATCTGCAGTGTTGAGAGCTTGCTCCTGGCTCTATTGACAAGGATCACTTGGGGATTCCCATTCTCAAGATGATAAGATTTTTTAATGTGGATGGATATTCTGAAGTTTTTAGATTCTCTTTATTGCAAAGCCTATGAATTACTAGCTTAACAGCAAACAGTTATTAGCATAACAGTAAACAATCCTTTCTGTCAATTGTAGGCAACATTCTTCATTTTTTTGAAAGCTAGTCAGTCATACCCAGTGGTACTGAGGTCATCCTTGAGATCTTTGCTCAAAGACCACACATGATAGTTCTCAGGGTATTATATGTGGTTCAGGGTTCAAACAATTATCAAATTACAGATGCATGCAAGGGCAAGTACTTTAACTTTTCTACTGCTGGGACCAGAGTGATAACACAGCAGATAGTGTGCCTGCCTTTTAAGTGGCCGACCCAGGTACCCAGGCTCAATACCATCCCTGGCATGGTTCCCTGAGCCTGCCAGGAGTGATTTCTGAGGCAGAGCCAGAAGTAATCCCTAAGTGTTGCTGGACGTGGCCTCCCCAAACAACAACAACAACAAACAAACAACAATAACGACAAAAGTCCATCACCAACAACAAGAAAAATCAAGCATACAATGTTCTAACACCAATCCCACCCCCTATTGCCAACTTTGTTCCAACCATTTTTACAGGTTCCTTCCCATTCCCAACCTGACTCTGTAACAGGCACTTTGTTTTAGGGCCATTTCCTGCAGTGCTTGGGACTTATTCTTGGCTCTGCAATCACTCCTGTCTGATTCAGGGGACCATATGCAGTGCCCAGGGTTGGATTCAGTTGCTTGGGCTGGCCATGTGCAAGGCAAGCACTCTACTGCTGTAGATTGTTCTGGCCCCAACAGGCACAGTTTTAACATACAGTTTTCTGCTGCAGATTTGACTTTATCCTATATAGTTTTGTGTCATATTCAGGTTGTATTGCTGAACTCCCTTGTTTCAAGATAACAAGGTAGCTTTTGATATTTTGCAGCCATCAGCTGGATCAGTGCCCTGGGGTTCCTTACTCACATAGTCTCTTAGTCATGCCATTGTGGTATAATGTTCTTATTTAGACAAGCCCTTCCCTCCCATAAAAGTATGCCTCAGGGATTGTTCCTCAGAACACTCATAACACATGCATAAAGTCTCTTAGGAAAGGAGGAAGAAACTGGCTATGTTCTTTCTGGAGGCAAACTGCATTTAGAAATGGTCTGACTCTTAAAGTCTGTCCTTGTTAACATCAGGCTTGGTTGGTATTTCAAGTGCCAAGCAAGTGCAGGCCCTGGAGCTATGTTTTGATTATCCTGTGATTTGCCAAAAGGCCTCTCTATTATAATTCTGTTGTCTAGTTATTCATATTAGAATTTTTTGTGTATTATTTGAAGACAGGAGAGTCCTGTTTAGAAGAAATGTTAACAATAGAAAAATTCAAAATCCATTTATTTTATTCATTATTTTGTAGATCATTTTAAGCACAAGAATTCCAGTAAAAGATTCAGATGCTCTGTAGTGGGGAATAATATTTAGAAATATGAATGAATGGGTCTGGAGAGATAGCATGGAGGTAAAGCGTTTGCCTTGCATGGAGAAGGTCGGTGGTTTGAATCCTGCCATCCCATATGGTCCCTTGAGCCTGCCAGGAGCAACTTCTGAGCAGAGAGCCAGGAGTAACCCCTGAGTGTAGCCAGGTGTGACCCCCCCCCAAAAAAAACAAAATATGAATAAATGATTAGTAATAAGAATGAATATAGAACTTTATAAGATCATAGAGAAACAAATTTATGTTAGACTTTGGTATAGTTCTTACTAAAGAAACTAAAAATCACAACAAAGTAATTGGAAATGGAAAGGAACAAAATTTTTCAAGAAAAAGAAAATCTGAGTTGACTAAACACATAGTCGACAATTAAAAAGTGGTCAAAGTATAAAATGTATCAGGGCCCTAGTAGAAAGTCACACCTCTGTATATTCAAATATTAGATCAGTTGAATATAATATTAATTGTTCTGAGGAGGAGATGGAGTGCTTCCTACCTTATTTTAAGAAATAATATAACCCCTGGGGTCAGAGAGATAGTACAAGAGATAAGGTGCTTGCTTTGTAAGTGGCAACTGATGGCTCAGTTTCTAGTACTAACATGTATATATAATACCTGAGCCAAAGCCAGGAATAACTACTGAGCACATTGGGCATGCACCTCCATTCCCCTTGCAAGAATTAATGTAATGTTGGCAGAAAAAAATCCTTAAAACATGGAAGGAAAAATAAATACAAATTAATTTTGCACCATTACAATCTAAAATAGCTATAGAGATGTACAATAAAATAGTAGAAGATTCAGCATAAGTAATGCAATCCTAAATGTATATGGTTAGTTCAAGAATGGGAAATTTGTTAACATCATTTATCTTATCAGAGTATTAGTGAAGACCAAAATGATCATTTGGAGATGCAAAAGGCGTTTGATGAAATTAACATTCATTTGTTATATAGTAATTTTTTTAGTAAACTAAAAAGATTATGAATCATTAACATGGTGAAGATTATATATTGTTTTTTTCTTTTTTGGTTTTTGGGTCACTTGAAGTGGAGCACAGGAATCATTCCTGGGCTGAGCTCAAGATACCATATAGGTTGCCCAGGACTAAACCTGGCTCAGCTGAGTGCAAGGCAAACACCCTACCACTATACTATTGCTTTGACTCAAAGTTTATTTACTATAAGCAAGCAGCCAGTATCATAGCCAGATGTGAACTACAGTATAATTCTATTGTGTGTGTGTGTGTGTGTGTGTGTGTGTGTATGTGTGTGTGTGTGTGTGTGTGTGTGAGCCTCCACCCCGATGGGTCGCTCTCGTCCCCCTCTCACGAGTCATCGATTGCCAGCAACTGGCTGGATATGGGCCCGACGCTCCAGCGCCATCCATTTTCAGGGCTAGTTGATTCGGCAGGTGAGTTGTTACACACTCCTTAGCGAATTCCGACTTCCATGGCTACCGTTCTGCTAATTCTATTTTCAAGAGGTAAGAAATACACTCCTTTGATACCATATTAGACTGATAGAATTGGCTCCATCCAATGCAAGAACAAGTGGACATGAAATGGAGAAGACCAAATATCCATTACTTGGTAATGTTATTATTGGCTATAGAATCAACAGCAAATATTTTTTAATAAATCAGGATTTGATCTAATATATTTAACCTGCTCCTCTTATTTCATTATACATGTAAGGGCTGTTAAAGGAGAAAACTATATTAAGGCTCTCACATATGACTTAATTCTATTATACAATATTTCAGTTTCTGTAACTTGTTTCCCCCTTAAACCTACCCATCTTTTTATTGCTTATTTCTGGGCCATACACTGAAGCGGCACTCAGGGGTTACTCCTGTCAGGGTTGGGGGACCATATGGAATGCTAGGATCGAACCTGGGTTAGCCACATGCAAGGCAAATACCCTACTATCAATGCTATCGCTTTGATCTTTGATCCCAAACCTACCCATCTTTTAACAAAGAAGATAATTTAACTGTAACTTCCATTTTATTTTGTTTGGGGACAAAAACTGAGGTGCTCAAGAGCTCTGTGCACAAAACAGACCACTGGTGGTGCCCGGGGAACGAGGTATGGCGCTGGAGAATTCAAACCAAATCAGCAGGATGCCAAGCAAATGCTTAGCCACTACTGTACTATCTCTATGGCCTCTAGTGTAACATTATTTCACTTGTTCGAGACAACTTTAAAAAGCTGTTGTTTTGGTCTCTTGCCGGGAGGGAGCTTCCGTGGTAGCCTTCTGAATCTCTCCTGCAAGACAGGTTCTACTGCTGCTTTTTAAAAAGGTAGTTTCAAGCACCCTCAGAGTTCACTTCCCAACCCAAGTGTGAACTGACAGCCCCACTCATTTTGGGATTCTCCACCAGCAGTAAACTGACCACAGATTTATGGTGACAAGTGAGACTCTGGGTGTGCGGTTGCACAAACACATTTTGCTGTTTACCTAAAATTGGTTCTGAGTGAACATCATACCCATGGGAGTTGTGTTAACGTTTAAAGAGGCTCCGGGGACAAGAGAGATTATACAGGGGATAGAGAGTTTCTCACACAGTGACCTGGTTTCAGTCATCAGCACCACATATAGTCCTTTAGCACTACCAGGAGTGATCCCTGAGCACAGAGCAAGAAGAACTGAGAACAGGAAGGCAAAAAGAATTAAGAACAGGAAGGAAAGAAAAAAGGAAGGAAGGAGGGAAAAAAGAATGAAGGAAGGAGGGAGGGAGGAATGAAGGAAGAACTTCTGACCCAATTATACAAAGAGCCAACTGTAAACAAATATGATCAAACATATGACTTCAATTGGGGATGAAATGGCAACAACACAGAATATTAAAACATAAATATATGGGCCAGAGAGATAATACAGTTGGTAAAGTATTTATTTGACATGTGGTTCACTGAGATTGATATCCATATGGTCTCTCAAATTTTCTAGGAATGAATCCTGAGTAGAGCCAAGATTAAACCCTGAGCACCTTTAGAGTATAGCTCAACCCCCTAAATTAAAAAAAAATAGAAAGATTTTGTGAGAGCAACACAAATTTAATTGAAAAACAAATTTACTACAAGAATTTTTTTGTTGGGGCCGGGCGGTGGCGCTAAAGGTAAGGTGCCTGCCTTGCCTGCGCTAGCCTCAGACGGACCGCGGTTCGATTCCCCCGGCGTCCCATATGGTCCCCCAAGCCAGGAGTAACTTCTGAGTGCATAGCCAGGAGTAACCCCTGAGCGTCACTGGGTGTGGCCCAAAAACCAAAAAAAAAAAAAAAAAAAAAAAGAATTTTTTTGTTTTGTTTTTTTGGGTCACACCTGGCAGCTCTCAGGGGTCACTCCTGGCTCTATGCTCAGAAATTGCTCCTGGCAGGCTCGGGGGTCCATATGGGATGATAGGATTTGAACCACTGTCTTTCTGCATGCAAGGCAAATGCCATGCTTCCATGCTATCTCTCCGGCCCCCTACTACAAATAATTTTTATAAAAATATTTAGAGTGTCACACCATTAGCAGTTTTCTTCTCACTGTACTTTTTTTATTTTTGCCAACAATCCTACTAATTAAATTCATATTCTGTGAAATCTTAGAAAAGACATGATCTTCTTAGAGTTTTGTTTTATTTTGTTTTGCAGTCACACGTGGTGGTGCTTAAGGGTAACTTCTGGGTCTTCTTTCAGGAATCACACCTGGCAGTAGTACTAAAAGGACCATACGGACTGCTGGAGATGGGACCTGGGACAGACAGGTGCAAGACAAATGACCTGACCTCTGAGTTATTGCACAGGCCCAGAACTTAGTTTTAAAGAAAAAATGCAGGTACAAAATATTCATTTTTTCATAGACACTGGAGGATAGTACAACAGGTAAAGCGCTTGTCTTGCATGCAGCTGAACCCAGTTCAATCCCCAGCATCCCATATAGTTCCCTCAGTTTCCCAGAAGTGATCCCTGAGTGTTGAGCCAGAAATAACCCCTGAGTATCCCATCACTGGGTGTGCCTCCCAAAACAGAACTTAAATTTCATAAAATTTGTGGCAGCTCACATTTTATTAGTAAACATAATTTACTCTGAATGATATGCTGTGCTACTGAAATAATATAAAACCACAAAGAAACAAAAAATGAAGAAATATACATATAATCTTTAATCAAAGGATTTAAAGTTGCTGTTCTGAGAAAGCGAGCTGAAAAGGAATGTTAAAAAAAAAAAATCCCGGCACCATAGCAGTAGATAGTTAAGGTACTAGTGCCACCTGCTGTTACAAGTATAAATTGCAGCTTTGAATAGTGGGTCTGATGCAAATGTTCAGGCTATTAAAAACTTGCCCTCTCATAGTAGGGACATGTGTTTTGCTTTGCTTTCACTCTTTCCAGGTACCCAGATTTTACTATGTGCTTAGGACTTTCCATCAGTCCTCTCCTGTACCTTCCAGCATCCAGAATTCACTTGAGGAGCAGCACCATTGCTTTGGGGGCACAGGAATGGTATGGAGCAGCAAATACCTTGACCTCATTGAAAATACCCTGTTTCAGTCATAAACAGAACACCCCCTTTCACCAGTGCAGTGTTTATAACTAAAACCCAAATACAACTATGCTTGTAATCATGGTGCTTAAATAAAAATTTTATTTAAAAAAAAAAGTCAGGGGCTGGAGAGATAGTATAGTGCATTTGCCTTGCATGCAGCCAACCTGGATTCAATTCCAATATTCAATATGGTCTCCCTAGCACTTCCAGGAATAATTTCTAAGTGCAAAGTCAGAAGTAACCCCTGAGCATCACCAGGTGTGGCCCCCAAACCAACATATGTATAAATTAAATAAAAAATAATGTAAATTAAAAGTCAGATCTAATTGTAGCACCCTCTTGACTTGGATGGAGGGGTACCTGGGAAGAACCATCACTGTTGTGAACTAGTAACTATTCTAACTTATTTCACCTAACATTAAATCTTCCACTTTCATGCCCCCCCCCAAAAAAAGAGAAAAGAAAATACCTTCTGTTTGCTTCATTTTCAGAGGGGTGGGGCTCGAGACTCAAGGGACTGGCCAATTTTTTCTTCCCTAAAATGTGGACAGTAGGAGTCAGAGAAGTTTGGAGTCTCAGAGAGAGCTAGAAAAGGTTCACAAGGGTTAGGGAAAATTTGGGCTGTTAGAGCAGCCTCATGGCCTATATTCTGTCTTTTATGCATTCTTGCTTTTTAAGTTAAAAAAACTTTTTCTTTCAAAGATTTTTTTTTGTTTGTTGTATTATCCATATCTGTTGGTGCTCAGGGATTACTCTTGGCTCTGTGCTCAGAAATTACTCCTACAGACTCAGAGGAATCATATGGGATGCCAGGGATTAAATCTGGGTTGGCTGCATGCAGGGCACCTGCTGTGTTATTGTTCTAACCCCTGTTTTTAAATATTTTATTACTAATTTTTTATTTTATTAATTTTTGGGGGCACACTAAGTGATACTCTTAGCTCTGCATTCAGGAATTAAACTTGGCAGTTCTTGGAGGATCATATGGGATGCCAAGGTTCAATACATGCAAGGAAAGTGCCCCAGCCACTGTACTTTTGCTCTGACTCCTTGTTTTGTTCTGAGGCTACACCCAGTGATGATCAGAACTTACTCATGACTCTGTGCTCAGGGATCATTCCTGGATTGATCCAGGAATGTCTCAAGGACTCATATAGGGTGCTGAGATTGGACGTGGGTCAGCCATGTACAAGGCCAGTGCCCTACCTGCTGTATTAAAGCTCTGACCCCTGCTTTCTTGCTTTTCAATGGACTCTCCCTTTTTGAAGATTCTTCAGAACATATGTCACTTCACACGTATTACTACATATTTTTCACTCAGTCTTAGTTTACTTACTATTTCAATAAATCAAAAGATTCATTCAGAGGAATGGATGATAAGAAAACATTAGAATTAATAGGGTCTATAGTTATTTTGTGTGGTGTTTTACATTTTAGAAAACACATGTTTGTAGGGTCTATAGTTATTTTGTGTGGTGTTTTACATTTTAGAAAACACATATTTATAAAGTTTCAGGCCTTTACATGCATTTATAACACGTTGTGTGTCTAATAGTAGCAGACTGTCCTTAAACTGAAACTACATTCAGAGTTCATTGCTTAGAAACAGGAACATGGATCAGATTTTTTCTAATAGAAACTATGTGGAGGATTCCATCGTCAATTATTTCTGCAAGAAGACTAAAATGACTCATTAATCTTTACATATATAATTTAATAAAATATAAGCTTTATTAGTTCTCACATATAGATACTAGGAACACACACACACACACATACACACACATGCACGCAGTACTGATCTGATAGGGTTTCATCCATGACATTTTACCACCTTCCAGCACCACTTCCTTCATGCTTCTCCATTATAAGCGTTTCAATCCCTGTTCTATCCTTAAACCACGTCCAGGGACTTGTTTGCTACTGAATATCAGTTCTTATGCTCTTTGTTTCCATTGTGCTAGGGTAGAATATTTCCTTATTGGGGCAGGAGCAAATGTACAGCAGGTGGGGTTCTTATCTTCTGCTCTGCTGACCCAGGTTTGATCATTAGCATACACGTTGTCCCCAAAGCACTGTCAAGAATGATCTGTGGTGGCCAGAGCAATGGCTCAGCAGTAGGGTGTTTGCCTTGTACTCGACTGACCCGGGACTTACCTGGGATCAATTCCCGGCATCCCATATAGTGCCCCGAACCTGCCAGGAGCAATTTCTGAGCACAAAACCAGGAGTAACCCCTGAACACTGCCAGGTGTGCCCCCCCCCAAAAAAAAAGAAAAAAAAAAGAAAAATATATACTTTTCAAAAAAAAAAAAAAAAGAATGATCTCTGAATGTAGAGTCAGGAGAAACTCTGAACACCACTGAGTGTTCACCAAAACAAAAAACAAAAAACAACCCCCCAAAATATTTTCTTATGATCGCTTAATACCATTTTTTGGTACTATGGCTCAGGTCTGCCCTATTATCACATTGTGTGTTTGTGTGTGTGTGTGTGCGTGTTTTTATATATATGGGGGGGGCCCACATGGTGGTGTTCAGGGCTTATTCCTGGCTCTGCACTCAGGGATCATGCCTACCAGATTCTGGGGATCATATGGGATACTAGTGATGGAACACCAGGCAAAAGATTTCCCATGCTAGCTGCATGCAAAGTAAGTGCCCTAACCACGATCTCTCCAGGACCAAGCATATTTTTCTTATTCAATCATTTGCCAAGTCTTCATCTAGAACATGGATATAATGCTTATTAGTTAAGAAAGCAAAACAAATAAAAAAGAAAAGCAAAAGCACAAAAACTTTCACAGTGACTAGAAATCCAGGAAGCATAATAAAATAGCCACAAAGTTGGTTAGTAGCAGGTTTTGTCTTAAGAAGCAGAGCACATGGGATGATAATATCATTATTAATATTAATATCATTAATAACAATAAATTAATAATATTTACAATAAATTATATATCATATAATAATTATAATAATGATAATATATTCTTATTATATTATCATAATAATTATTATTACTGTAGTTTTGGGGCCAACACTGGGCAGTAATTAGGGTTTACTATAGGCTCTGTGCTCAGAGGAGGAGCTCAGTGTACCCTATGGGTTTTGGAATTGAAGTAGGGTTGACTATATATAAAGCAAGCACTCTGCAAGCTAAAATATCACTTCAGTCCCACATGTAGGAGAATTTTGGTTTTCCATGTTTGAGAGCCTGAATGCCTTTGGGAGAGTGCTGTGTTCTGTGCCAACCTGGCAGTGCTCAGGTGTTATTTTTGTTCTGTACTCAGGAATTATCCCTGGTGGTACTTGGGGACAATATGGAATGTGGGGGAACTAATGTAATTTGACCTAGTCCAAGGCAAAGCCCTACCCTCTCTACTATCTCTGGTGAGTATGATCTGAATGCTAAGAAAGAATTGTTCATCTTCTGAGAATTATGTTATGGGTGATTGTCCTTCCACTGTAACTTTACCTTGTCCTCTTTCTTTGCATCTTTGTTCTCATAGTCAAAAAAAAAAATTGTTCTCTGTCTTGTCTTCAACTACCCAACCATCAAAGTCCCAATATATCATCACAAATATGTGTGTTTGGGGGGCATACCCAGCAATGCTCAGGTGTTACTCCTGGCTCTCCACTCAGGAATCACTCCTGTACGTGCTCAGGGGACCTGTGGGATGCTGGGGATCAAATCCAGGTTGACCTTATGCAAAGAACATTCCCTAATCCAATGTACCATTGTTCTAGCCCCTCACCCAGATTTTTTTATTTTTGGTTTTTGGGTCACACCTGGTCGTGCTCTGGGGTTACTCCTGGCTCTGTGCTCAAAATTCGCTCCTGGCAGGCTTGAAGAACCACATGGAATGCCAGGATTTGAATCACCGTCCATCTGGGTCAGCTGCTTGCAAGACAAACACCCTACCACTATACTATCTCTCAGGCCTCTCATTCAGATATTTTTGTTGTTGTTTCGGGGCCACATCTGACAGTGTTTAAAGGTTACAAATGGTGGTACTCAGGGGACCATGTTGGTGCTGGGGATGGAACTGAGGTTAAATCTACACAATACCAGAGCCTTAATCTCTGCACTTTCTTTTTCTCTCCCAGAGATTTCTGAGTCAGATTTTTGAGTCCTCCCTAATTCCAACATGGGGATCTGGGCTTTGTCTAGTTCCATGGACAAGTGGGAAGAAATGGTGAGATTCTGAAAGAGTCTGAGGACATTTATTCACGGTCTTTTAATATGGGCAAATTATTTGCACTAATTAAACATTTTCATTTGTCAAACAAGGCAAATAATACAAACCATAAATTTTAGGTGAGGATTTTTTGAGAGTAACTGTCAATTTTTAAAAGTGTTAGATAAACATTGGCTATATTAATTTTAATTAGCTTCTATAATAGTGTTTCTAGAAAATTTGTTTCAGCCTGTTATTAATTTTAGCTGTTTCCTTTTTCTTTATAAGTCTGAAGAAAGTGAATTTCTGTTTTATATCTTATCAGGATTCCAGAGAGTAAATTTTTTTATATCAAATGTTGCTTTAGAGGTGGTGATTTTTGGGGGACCATGCAATGCTGGGACTCAAAGTCAGGTCATGCAAAGAATGTGCCCTGCCCTGTGTACTATCTCTCCCCTCTATCCTGGTTGCAGTTTCTGCCACTCAGAGTGGAACCAAATCCCATGGTTGAGTCATAACCATGATTATCACTCACATTGTATTTTTATAGGTGCTACTTAAAAAAAATTCACTTCAAACATTACTTTTGCCTAGCATATCCTGAAACATAAAATGCGCTCACAATTTTATTTTATTATTTGTTTACTTTTTATTGAGGCATTATGATATACAAAGTTATTCATGATTGAATTTTAGTTACACAATATTCCCACACAATGTTTCCACACTAAGTCCTTCTGCCAGTGCGGTGTTCAGAGTTGAATGCAGCAAAGACTAGACTGAGAAGCTGGAGCCCTTAGATATCTAAAGTAAAGTGGCTGGGGCCAGAGCACTGGCACAGCGTTTTGCCTTGCACATGGCTGACCTAGGACGGACCGTGGTTCGGTCCCCTGGTGTCCCATATGGTCCCCCAAGCCAGGAGCGATTTCTGAGCGCATAGCCAGGAGTAGGAGTAACCCTGAGAGTCATCGGGTATGGCCCAAATATTCCCCCCCCAAAAAAAAAAAGATTAAGTGGCTGATGCAGGGCAGTGTTTCTTGTCCTTCCAAATGTGGCCCTTTTCTACCTTGTTTTTTTCCTGTGGCCCCTGTCCTGCTGATTGATCCCCATAGTCTTTTTGTTTGTTTATTTTGGGGGCCACACCCAGGGCTCAGCAGTTACTCCTGGCTCTGCACTCAGAAATCACTCTTGGCAGGGCATGCGAGAGAGACCATGTAGGATGCCAGGGATCAAACCTGTCTTAGTTGCATGCAAGGCAAACGCCCTACTCACTATGCTATCGCTCTGGCTTCTGACCTCCTTGGTCTTGTGCTGTGATTGCTTCCTTCCTTACATGATTTTCACCTGGTGGTGCCTTTGAACTATCCTGGAGGCTATTTTGGTTGTTTGTCTGTTTGTTTGTTTTGGGGCTGCACCCAGCAACGCTCAGGGGTTACTCCTGGCTCAACGCTTAGAAATCACTCCTGGCAGGCTCGGGGGACCATGTGGGATGTTGGGATTCAAACCACCCCCCATCACTCCTGATAGGCTCTGGGGACCATATAAGATTCCAGGGATTGAACCTGGGTCAGCTGCATGCAAGGCAAATACCTTACCCACTGTGCTATCCATCCAGCCCCTTAGCATTTTAAATTCTGTTCAGTTTTGAGGCCACACCTCATACTCAAGGGTTACTCCTAGATCTTCACTCAGGAATTACTGCTGATAGACTTGGGGAACCATATGGATTGCCTGGGTTCAAACCTGAGTTAAAGCATGTGCAAGGCAAACTCTCTATTCACTGTACTATTGCTTTGGTCCCAGCATTTTTGTTTAAACTGTGGTACAACTTTTCTAAAATACACTTTCAGGGTCCAAGTTATTTTCCCTCCCTACTTTTTTCTGCTGCATCCTGTTCTTATTTCATGGATGTATATGGTTCTTCTGCTTTTTAGGCTACCTAGTTTCTCTTGGGTTATTATTCATGTGATTTTTTTTCTGGCCTACACCTGTGGGTGCTCAGGGCTTGCACCTGACTCTGTACTCAGAGATCACTCCTAGTGCTGCTCAAGGGACCATATATGATGCCAGGGATTGAACCTCGGTCAGCAGCTTGCAAGGCAATCGCACTACCTGATCTACAATCAACCTCTCTTGCCTTCATGTGATTCTTTTTTCTTTTTTATGAGAAGAAAATGCTCAGGCAGTACTCAGTGCTACTCCTTGCAGGACTCAAGGGACCATGAATTAACCTTTGAAGCAAAAAAGTTTTGTGAAAGAGTATACATAAATAAGTGCAAAAACTTATCATTTTATTAAGATATATTCATTTTCTCATTTCTCTATATATTCACCAGTGCGTATGCCTGATTATAATTTTATTCTGATAAACAGTGACATTTATATACTGATAATTATATGCTAGACACTGTTCTCAATGTTCCACAATTAAGCTAATTTACTTTACACAAGCCCTTATGATGTTTAAAGCACTTTATTCAATCTGCTTTTGTTAGGTAGAACTGTGAACAAGCAATTCCACAGATTCAGTTTGTTCAGCCTAGATTCTTTTCTCACTCATGTTTCTTGGTGGATCAGGGGAGCTGTGGCTCTGTAACTTTTCGTTTCAAGATCAGGGATCAGCAGAGGGAAAGGAGAGATTGAACTCCAGGCCTGTTCTTGAAGCTTTTGATATGTGATCCAGTTCTCTCATTTACTTGAGGCTTGTACTTGAAGGAAGTAGGGAACTGTACTCACTTGTAAGGTAAATAATCCTGGAGGCATTCGGGGATTACTCCTGGCTCTTTGCTCAGAAATCACTCCTGAAAGACTTGGGGGACCATAAGGGATGCTAGGGATCGACCCCAGGTAAGCCACATGCAAGGCAAATGCCCTTCCTGCTGTGCTATTGCTCGAGTGCCCCTGTTTATATTTCTTAGCATAAGAAATCGGTGGACGAGAGCGCAGAGCCTGAGGTAGAGGGAAGGTGCCTTTAGAAAGGGCCTGGGAGTATGATCTTGAGTGATAGAAAAGCTCTGCAGAACTAGAACCCAGTGAAGTCTATCTGCTCTACCCCATATCTGAGGGACACTCCCAGCAGTTCCAGGATCAAATCTGGGTCTCTTACTTGGGCCAGGGATTATTTCTGGCTCTGAGCTCAGGGATCACTCCAGGTGGGCACAGAAGATCCTATGGGATGCTTAGGAACCAACCCTAGTCAGCTACATGCAAATCCGATGCCCTATCCACTGTATAGACCCCTGCTCTAGTTCTTTGAACTATCTCCCTGGTACTTTAAATCTTTAATTTTATGGCTTCTTATTGAACATTAAAAGACATTTTTGAAAAAATAAAAACAATGAATAATTCAAAGTACATTGATTTAAAAAATTTCCTGGTGTATGCATTTTTATTTGCATATATAACCTGAAGAAAGGTAACTATGTACTTTAGAGTCAATGTAACTCAAAATATATTAAGCAAATTAAAACCAAAGAGTTTGCTAAGGAGGCAGGGTGGTGAGAGAGAAGGAATCTGGGGTCAATCATTGGTGGAGGGTGGTGGGTTTGGAGCTGGAACGTTGAATGCCTGAAGCTGTTACTAACAACGTTTGCAAATCACGGTGACAATGTAAAAAAAAAGAGAGAGATATAAAAAGTAGATAAATAAATAAAATGATGACAGAAAAAGAATCAGTTTATCTCAGTAGCCCAATAGATAATGAACTATTTCCAATTTTACTGTCTTGTTTTAGCTCTTAGATACTTCATATAATTTTTCTCCATAGGTAGGTACAAGGTCACACATTTGTCTTTCATAGAGTATTTGCTATCAGACTCCAGAAGCTTGATTCAGTCCCTGTCTACTTGTGCCCAGCATGTCTCTACTCTTAGAGTTTAGGCAGAATCCTGATGACATATTTATTTATCATGCCAGTATTAATTAATTAGCACCTCCTCAAACACTTAGGACTCATGAAAATATAATGAGAAGATAATGCTGAATATTTTCTTTTTTTTTCTATTTTGGTTTTTGGGTCACACCTGGTGGTGCTCAGGGTTACTCCTGGATGTCTGGTCAGAAATAGCACCTGGCAGGCACGGGGGACCATATGGGATACCGGGATTCGAACCAACCACCTTTGGTCCTGGATCGGCTGCTTGCAAGGCAAATGCCGCTGTGCTATCTCTCCGGGCCCGCTGAATAATTTCTAAAGAAAATAAGCTGTATATTAAAATACATGAATATTTTAGAAGGAGAAATTTGTAATATTTTCCCTCTAAATTAATTGAGTCAGTGTGTAGTGTGTTCCTATGTACAAGTGTGTGTGGGGCTGGAGAAACAAAACAACATTGCATGTGTTTTGATCGAAATCAAAATGCATTGAATGTGTATTGATCTCTGGCATCCCATATGGATCTCCAAGCTCTGCCAGGAATGATCCTTGAACACCATTTTTGTTGTGGTCCCCAACCAAAATAACCAAAAAAACAAAAAACAAAAAACAAAAAACAAAAAGGGAAAAAAGAGAAATTGTAAGGATTAGAGAGATAGTGGGCATGGTCTTGCACTTCAGGTGGCTGCAACCCTGAAAATGGTTGGAAAATTTATTTCTCATTTATTATGATACTAAATACCCTTTTTTCGGAGGTGTCTGCCTTGCCGGCACTAACCTAGGATGGATCGAGATTTGATCCCCCGGCGTCCCATATGATCCCCCAAGCCCACAGTGATTTCTGAGCGCATAGTCAGAAGCAACCCCTGAGCGTCACTGATCGTGCCCCCCCCCAAAAAAAGAAATATTCCTGATTCTTGAACAATTACATAACTGATTGTAATCATGAGAAAATATTAGGCAAATAAAAACAGAGGTACATTCTTTTTTTTTTGGGGGGGGGGGGTCAGGGGTTACTCCTGGCTCTAAGTTCTGAAATAGCTCCTGGCAGGCTGGGACCATATGAGATGCCTGATTTGAACCACGACCTTCTGCATGCAAGGCAAACACTTTACCTCCATGCTATCTCTCTGGCCCCACAGAAGTACATTCTACAAAGCAACCTGTCTCTGTTTTTTCAGTTACTAAGACCAGAAAAAAACGAATAAGACTATGAAAGATTTTTAAATTTAAAGAGACCCAAGAGATAAAACTACCAAATGCAATGTGTGGTCTTGAATTGGATCCTGATCCTGAACAGGATATTACTGGGGAAAAATAATGAAATTTGAAAGGGCTAGAAAAGTTAGAAGGCAGTAATTTTTAGTTTTAATTTCCTGACTTTGATAGCTGCTCTGTGGTTATGCAAGATACTGTCTTTGCTTGTAGGAAACATTAAGAGGTAAGTAGTACCATATCATAGAGGTATTAGTATTGTTAAGAGGTAATTAATTATCCAGAGTCTTTCACACTGCTAACCCAGCTTTGATGCCCAGGATTTCATATGTCCTCTGAGTCCTGCCAGGAGAAATCTCTGAGCTCAGAAGCAGGATTAGCCCTGAGTATTGCCAGGTGTGGCCCAACCTCCCAAAAAGGGGTATTTAGTATCATAATAAATGAGAAATAAATAGTTATATCTGTTATTTATTCTTTGATGACTCAAAGAAAATATTAGTAAAATACAGTAATATCTTATTGTTTTGTTTTCTGCAGTTTCAATGACCTGTGATCAGCCCTGATATAAAAATATTATTATGTAGAATAAGATATTTTGAGAGAAAGAGATAGGGTACCTTCACATAAATTTTAGTATAGATTGCTCATTCTTTCTATTTTATTAACAGTTTTTGTTGTTAATATCCAACTGAGCCTAACTTATAAATTAAACTTATTATAGGCAGGGGTGTATATAAAATATGTAGCATTAAAGGGACACTATTTGTTCTCTCTCTCTTTTATTTTTTTTGGTTTTTGGGTCACACCTGGCAGTGCTCAGGGGTTACTCCTGGCTCCATGCTCAGAAATCGCTCCTGGCAGGCACTGGGGACCATATGGGATGCCGGGATTTGAACCAATGACCTTCTGCATGAAAGGCAAATGCCTTACCTCCATGCTATCTCTCCGGCCCCACTATTTGTTCTCTTAAGAAGGTATATTTTCAGGTGATCACTGGTTTGTTTTTTATTTTTAATTGGCTTTATTTATAGGTATGACAACACTGAAAAATGTTCCAAGAGTGTTCCTAAATTTCAGACATTCAGCTTTTACTTATCTGGAGTACCAGTCTGATTTTCCTTTGGTAATGAGGATAAATCACTACACTCCCCTTGCCTATTAAGTTACAGGCAAGAAAAAGCCTAAAACTGGTGGCAGTATTAACCACTAGTTCATTGAAATTATTATTGTACCTGCTAGTGCAAGAATTTCTCCCTTCCTCACACCTATATTCATTGCAGCACTATTTACAATAGCCAGACTCTGGAAACAACCAAGATGTCCTTCAACAGATTAACGGCTAAAGAAACTGTGGTACATATATACAATGGAATATTATGCAACCATCAGGAGAGATAAAGTCATGAAATTCTCATATACATGGATGTATTATGCTATGAAATCTATTATGCTGAGTGAAATAAGACAGAGAGAGAGAGAGAGAGATAGACTCAGAATAGTCTCACTCATCTATGGACTTTTTTTTTTTAAAAATAAAGGACATTATTGTCATAATGCCTAGAGACAATAGCGATGAGGGCCAGAAGGACCAGCTCACAATATGAAGCTCACCACAAAGAATGGTGAGTGCAGTTAGGGAAATAACTACACTAACAACTATCATGACGATCTTGATGAGTGAGAGAAATTGAATGCCTGTCTCGAATATAGGCAGGGGTTGGGAAGGAGGGAGTGGGGGCAATGGTGGTGGAAATTGTGCACTGGGGGGTGTTCTGTTTATGACTGAAACCCAACTACAATCATGCTTGGAATCATGGCGCTTAAAGATTTTATTAAAAAAAAAAAAAGAAGTGAAAAAAATAGTTGTCACGTTTCAGATGTAAACGACATTTGGGGTCAAAGATCATTGAACTGGCCATTACATGTGAGCTATTACCAAAGCTGAATCATTTAACTGTAAAAATGTCTTGTGGGGGGAGTTGGGGTTACACCCAGCAGGGCTCAGGGGTACTCCTGTCTCTGCACTCAGAAATCACTCCTGGCAGGCTCGGGGGACCATATGGGATGCTAGAGATTGAGCCCGAATCTGTCCTGGGTCTGTGCATGCAAGGCAACACCCCTACCACTGTGCTATCTCTCTAGCTCTTAGACATGCCATTTTTGTCATAAAATTTTGCCCCCCCACATATATACTGAGACCTTAAAACAACTTAGGCTTCAATGCCAGACACATTTAAGTTAGATTTCTTCATTTTAGACACTTGTGGTTTACAGAGTTGCTCATAATACAGTTATATCTGGAATTCAATATTCCAACACCAAATCCACCACCAAAGTAACATTCCCTCCAGCTTGGTCATCAATTTCCCAACCTCCCCAAAGTCTGCCCCTTGGAAGGTATGAATAATTTACTTAATATTGCTTGGTACAACTAAATGGTAATGGAATTATAGAAAATTTCATTAAAAGAAAATTTGTGAAAATTGTAAAAAAAAGAAAAGAATGGTGTCATGATAGGAACACAATATTAATTTCTGCTGGGCCCGGAGAGATAGCACAGTGGCGTTTGCCTTGCAAGCAGCCGATCCAGGACCAAAAGGTGGTTGGTTCGAATCCCGGTGTCCCATATGGTCCCCCGTGCCTGCCAGGAGCTATTTCTGAGCAGACAGCCAGGAGTAACCCCTGAGCACTGCCGGGTGTGGCCCAAAAACCAAAAAAAAAAAAAAAAAAAAAAAAAAAAATTTCTGCTTCTGGAAGATTGGTCACCCTACTGTGGCCAGATAGTTAAAAAATGATATTAAATTTTCCAATACAACAAAATATATTGATTCATTAACTTACTTCATTAAGTATTTAATTTCTGTCAATAATTTTCTGCCTTTTTAAAACTAAAGAAGTCACAACTTTTGTTAAATTTAACATACCCAGCTGTAGTTTTCCTATTATTATATTTACTCATACTAATAAATATTTAGAACTTGTATTTTTATTGTTTTCATATTTTCTTTTTCTTTATATTTTCTAATGATTTAACTTCACTGCATCTAAAAACTTAGCTCATAAAAGATTATCTTTCATTATAAAAAGAGAAACTCTTGTATAGAGCTATAATGTCTAGGTCTGACAGTGACTTCAGTTCTCATTGTCTTCTAAACATTATTGGGAAGGGGGAAGTCTATTATTTTTTCAGCCACATCTGGTGACGCTCAGGGGTTACTCCTGGCTATGCACTCAGAAATCGCCCCTGGCTTAGGGGACCATGTAAGACACCAGGGGATCCAACCACGATCCATCCTAGGATAGAGGGCACAAGGCACCACTGCTCTGGCCCCAAGGGAAGGGGGCAGTCTTCAGCCGAGCCTGCCTAATTCTTTTGAGAAAATGTTCTTGAAGTGTCACATATAAGTTTGGTCACATTTCATGATCACATTTTGCTGCAAACAAGACAGAAATTTAGCTTTATCTGCTGACATATATTCAATTATAGCTTAAGTTGGATACCATGGATTTAGACATGGTTGGAGAACTATTAGCACTCTTCCACTATTGATCTTCTGAGGCATAAAATGTTAATGCATGCTCTACTCTCTTCCAATGCAGAGAATACTCATACCTTCATAGTGAATCAACACAAAACCTCATTATGATGGTGGAGGAGGATATCAAGTTGATCTTTTTGGTTAAGTTTTCTTCTCATCTTTTAATGATGTAAATGGAGGTAGAGTACAATAACCAATACCAGTGGAAACTTCCAACTACAGAAAGGTGAGTGAAATTACTAAATCACCCTTATGCCAACTATCAAAAGTAGAAGTGCAAACAATTTTGCCCATCTTGGTATTAAAGTGGTTGAAGTGGATACACTGCTTGCTTTTAATTATAATAATAATAATAATTATTATTATTATTATTATTTTGGTTCCCACACTTGGCTGTGCTCAGGGCTTCTTCTTGGCTTTGTGTGCAGGTATCACTTCTGAAGAGTATTGAGGACCATATGTGGTGCTGAGGAACATATCAGCTGTTAGTAAAGCAAGTGCCCTACCCAATGCACTGTTGTTCTGGCCCCTCTTTCTAATATATACATTTTTAGTTTTCTGTTCACCAGATGTGGTCCCTGTACACACTTGGTTGTGGGGTCAGAAATTGCTTGTAGAGTAGGACTTTTCTGACAATAGAGGAGCCAGCTGAAAACCATAAAACTGCCAGGGTGATGCTAGACATATGTGGGTATTACACTTGCAAGACAGAAACTTTAGCCACTGGCCAACTAACACATTGCCTTTTAGTAAATTAATTTTGGTACTATAATTGCAATGACTAGGGGCTGCACATCATTTTGCAGAGTCAGTACACTCACCCATGGTGCCCACCAAGATTTGTTCTGCTTTAGTTCAAGTGCTTGCTCATGTGCATTCTTGAATTGAAGCACACATTCCTGTTTCAGGAGTGGCAGTACAACACACAAAAATGCTTGCAGGGAAGCACTTTTCTTCCTGGATGTGGTGCTCACACAGTTTTTCTTATGAAATATCCCAGTCTTTAATTCCTTTTTTTTTTTTTTTTTTTTTTGGTTTTTGGTTTTTGGGTCTGGTGGTGCTCAGGGTTTACTCCTGGCTGTCTGCTCAGAAATAGCTCCTGGCAGGCATGGGGGACCATATGGGACACCGGGATTCGAACCAGCCACCTTTGGTCCTGGATCGGCTGCTTGAAAGGCAAACGCCGCTGTGCTATCTCTCCGCCCCCCCCCCTTTTTTTTGTAATTCCTTTTTTAGTGTCTACTCAAACTCAGCTCTGTCCTCAGGAATCTCTCCTGGTAGTGCTCAGGGACCCATATTTGGTTCTGGGGATCTGGGTTGGTTATGTGCAAGACAAGTGTATTTATTCTTCACTATCTCCCAATTCCCCAATAATTTTGTTTTGTTTTGTTTTTGGTCCACACCAGGAAATACTCAGGTACTCTTGACTCTGCATTCAGGAATTACTTCTAGTAATTACTCCTAGTAAGTTCAGGGAACCAAATGGGATGCAGAGGACTAAACCTAGGTTGACCATATGCAAGACAAATGCTCTACCCTGTAATACTGTTCTCTCATTATTCTTTCCTTTTCTTCCTAGTCTTATTAGATCAATTAACCATTTTTATTATTTCATTTAAACTTAGTTACCTTCATAAGGCCCCATCTCTAAGTACAGTTACACTGGGGCTGAGTTTTCAACATATAAATCTGGGGGAGTGTCTAGCATCTCTGGCCATAGAAATATCATGCAGGAGATTGGAGAGATAGTACTGCAGGGAGGTGCTTGCCTTGCATGTAGCCAACTGGGCCTTGATCCCTGGCAGCCTATATGGTCCCCTGGGACCCACTAGGAGTGATCCCTGAGCAAAGAGTGAGAATGAAGTCCTGAGTATCACCAGGTATGATTCAACCTCCCCTTTGCACAAAGAAATATTATATACAAATCACATATATAATTAAAATTTTCTTAGGCACATTTTAGAACACAGAAAGGGCTAGAGAGACAGGAGATAAGGTGGCTTTTTGTATAGTTGATTCTGGTTTGATTCCCAGCATCTGAGCTTCGATAGGAGTCAACTGGCACAGAGCCACGAATAGCCCTGAGTAGTGGGTTTTACCCAACATACCTCTCCCAATAAACAAATTAGTAAAATAAAAGATGAAGTGAAACAAAAAGTAATAATTGATATTATCCAATAGACCAATGATTATTTCAAATATATTTGATACAAGATTATATGGAGATCTCTAACCTAATACTCCAAAACAGTGTGTATTTTACTCATAGAACAGACTCTGTTTGGACCAGCTAAGTGTCAAGCATTTATAGTCACTTACAGTAATCGGGTGACTGTGGATTTTGACACAGTAGATCAGGATAAATTGCTTACTTTTTTTTTTTTTTTTGGTTTTTCGGGCCACACCCGTTTGATGCTCAGGGGTTACTCCTGGCTAAGCGCTCAGAAATTGCCCCTGGCTTGGGGGGACCATATGGGACACTGGGGGATCGAACCGCGGTCCTTCCTTGGCTAGCGCTTGCAAGGCAGACACCTTACCTCTAGCGCCACCTCACCGGCCCCAATTAATTGATTTCTATCTCATCAGGAAGCTGATCTGATACCTCTGAGGGTACAGATAGGTCTAATGGCTTCTAAGCAAGGTTATCTGATGACTCCAGAAGAGACACTTTATCAGCTTCTCATTGTTCATAGTATGTGACTCTGGCTTAACGCTCATTTCTTACTCTGTCATTTTCACATGACTTTTTGTTTATCCAGAATCTTTTTCGGGTCTTTTTCTCTGGTGGTTTCTTTCCAGAATACTCTTCCTGGTGTGGCTACATTATTGGTTCTCCATTTGGGTGGAATATTTGCTTGAATGAGGACAGAGACCTTGTCCTGAAAGCCAAGCTTGAGTCTCAAACGCTACCCTAACCCTTTGATGTCACTTCCAGCTTTGGTTTCCTTCTTGCTATCTCCGTTTTTGGTTTTTGTTTTGGTGCTGCAGTCACACTAAGAGGTGCTCAGGACTTACTCCTGGTTATGTGCATAGAGGTCATTCTCATGGGGCTTTGGAGACCCTATGGGAGGTTGGGGATTGAGCCTTGGTCAGCTGTGAACAAGCTCTCTATTGTTCTATCTCTCTGGCACTCCAGTACATTTTTATTTATTTATTTTTGGTTTATAAAAATAAATAAATTTTTATATAAAAATATATGGGCCATACCTTGTGGGCTACACTTAGTGATGCTCAGGGGCTACTCCTGACTCTGTATTTAGGGATCTTTCCTGGTGGTGCTCATGGGACCAGATGGGATATCAGGGATCGAACACAGCCAGTCGCATGCAAGGCAGATGCTATACCAACTGTGTTATCACTTTGCCCCCAATATATTTTTAATCTTCCTTTTGCCTTTTTATTTACACTACTTGCTAAGAACTTCAAAATTACTACTCATTCCTATTGTTGATTTAGCTTTTCTCTCTGTGTGTGCATGAGAGGGAGAGAGAGAGAGAGAGAGAGAAAGAGAGAAAGAAAGAGAGAAAAAGAGATCTTAACTATTATTAATGTCTGACAATCACTTTTAAACCAAGTCCAAGCATTAAAGAATTTTACAAAATAAAAAAGTTTTCCTTTAGAAGGACGGGAACGGAGGTGGAGGGAGGACAATTCGATGATGGGAATTCCCCTGATTTATGTTAATATGTACTTAAAATATTATTGTCAATGATATGTAAGCCACTATGATTAAAATAAAAATTATATTTAATAAAAAAGAACACTTATTCTATGCTTTAAACTACTTTATTATGAATAATTTTGAAAATCTTTTTGTCTTAATAAAAATTCTACAAAGTTAAAAAAAAAGTTTTCCTTTCAAGGAATTTAATGGACAAATATTAAAATCATGATTTTCTATAACTCTACTCAGAATTTATGTATGGTAGTGTATGTATTGAAAAGAAAAATATGAAATATAGGGAAAGGATTTACCAAACATATTTCAACGTATCTAAATCCAGAGGATAAGCTTGGCTCAAAGCCCAGCTAAAGCTGTTCCCAGTAATTGTAGAAGGAGATTATCTTTGACATGACATACAGGCTAGAAAAGAGGAAGAATAAACTTGGAAAATAATAAATACTTTCTTTGGGAACAAGATGATAGTAGACATTACTTCTAATATTTTAATTATAAAGAAATATCACCAAATTTGTATACTAGTATTATGTATATATTGATAATCAATGGTATGAAGGAATGAAGTACTTATAGAGATAAGGACTGAGATAGAAAGTCAAACTAAATAAAAAATGATATTCACATTTATTAGTGATATAATGGTTATATTTTTTACAACAGTTAATTTGACATATATAAACAGCTGGTTTAATTATACTTCATTACATAAGACAGTTTGGCTTTCAATAACTTAATATTGAACATATCCTCCATATGCCTTTCAAATCTTTTTAGACTATACTGAAGTTTATTTCTTTCTCTTATGATCACATTAATTTTTGAATTATAATTATGCTGAAACATGACTTAAAACATGGAATTTATTATGTGTTGTAATTATAAGAAATATTGAAAGGGGAGAAACCAATGAAACAGCAACAATTCAAACTCCTGTACATAGAGAAATGACTGCCTGTTACCAGAGCAGGGATGGATGGAAGTGGGGTAGGTCTAATGAATGAAAATGCCCCAAAAGCACCAATTTCAAATTATAAGTCTCATTGGAGATCTACATATAGAATGGGGACTAACAGTAATAATACTATACTTTATAATTAAAAGTTATATTTGAGGGCCGGAGAGATAGCATGGAGGTAGGGCATTTGCCTTTCATGCAGAAGGACAGTGGTTCAAATCCCGGCATCCCATGTGGTCCCCCAAGCCTGCCAGGAGTGATTTCTGAGCATAGAGCCAGGAGTGACTCCTGAGCACTGCCGGGTATGACCCAAAACAAAACAAAACAAAACAAAAAAGTTATATTTAAAATCTCAAAAGTCCATTACACATTTGGTATGGTGATGTTAATCAGGTTTGTAATAATCATTCACAATATATTCAAATAACAACTCATTATGTGCTATGCTAAAACTAGTATGTCACTTGTCAATAAAATAAATAAAATAAAAAAATAACAAAATAAAAAAGAATGGGCATAAAATATAAGAATGGATGAGAATAGAACAGGTAGGTTGTATGCCTAGCATGTAGTCTATCCCCCTTATCACTTCTACAGCTCTGAAGGCTCTAGTCAGTCTATCATGATCAAGTCTCCTCAGAACCCAAGCAACACTGCATCCTCAGGTTCTGCATTGAATTGCTTGTCTGGTTGGCTAAAAATCACTAGCTGGACCTCCAGACCTTTTGAACAATGCTTGGGAGGTTCCCCCCAAAGAAAAACATAAGATGCATATAATTGCATAGGGAGAGTAAGCATAAACAAATTTACCTATAAGGTAGGAATTTTTTTTGGTCTGTTTTTGGGCCACACTTGGTGTTCAGGAGTTATTTTTGGCTCTGCACTCAGGAGTCTCTCCTGCTACATTTGGGGACCATTTGGGATGCTGGGGTTTGATTTTAGGTCAGCTGTATGTAAAGCAAGTGCCTGAATGGCTATACTATCACTTATCACTCTGGCCCCAGTAGGCACTACTTTTTAAAATTATTTCTATTACTACTATTAAATTCTTACTTTTAGTGGTTGGAAAAATCAGATTTTCTTGAAGAAATTGCCAATTTCAGGTCTTGTGCAAGAAATATACAAAATAGGGCCAAAGATATGAGTACAGAAAGTAAGATGCTTGCCTTGCATTTGACTGACCAGGGTTTGCCCCCTGGCAGCTCATAAGCATCCCCAAGATTCACCAGGATAGATCTTTGAATGCAGAGCTAGGAATACATACCTGAACACTAATTGGTTTAATCCCCCCAAACCAAAAACTTAAAAAATATATTATAACCAATGTTACATATCATATCATGGTGTCCATTTTCAAATGAGTAAACTGAGACTAAAAAAGGTCTCAGTGTAAAGGCTGGGTTATGAATCTGGAGGTATGCATTTAGGTCTATGTTCATTTTTTACTTTTGCACTTTTGTTAATATTCACCATCTGAGATTGTATTGCTAAATACAATCCTCCCAAACAAAGGATTCTTTGCAGAGGTTACTGTTAAAGAATATCGGATCACAGATAGAAGAGCTAGTAGATTTTGTGACTGTTATTATGTGTGTTAGGTCTGTAGAATTAAGTTCTACTGTGGAATCTCGTTGGGTGCATCCATTCTCAGCAGGGTGGGAAGACTCATAGGAGGCCAAGGTTTGAATTACAGCAATGTGAAAATGAAGTGAGAGCCTGGTCTGGAAAGAAAACATCAGAATGCTTATTCAGAAAGCAAAGCCAGGATTTGTTAGGCTCTCTTGAGAGATGCCATCATTATTGAAGGCCTTATACCAGCTGGCTTCCTATGCACAGCCGAGCCTAATGATGCTGACAGGTCACATACGCTTGCTCTAATGGGCTTGTGTTTTATTTATTCAGGTGCTGATTTGACATTTCCCAGCCTTGATGAATCTGTGGGTTCAGAAATAACAGGGTTCTCTCTTTATACACCGTGATGTTATCTCCAAAAATGAAGGAAATGAGAAACAGGAAAGGCCAAGATTCCCTGTAGATAGCTCTTATAGTTTGTAATAAGAATTTAAATACTACAAAAAGCATTAGGCAAAATTTAAAACACAAATCATTGCTGTTTAACATGATATATTGCAAAGCAATTTCTGGCACAGAAAGTCTCTTTAAGCAACACTTCCACACAGCGCCAGCTAAATAATGTAACAGCATCTGGACTGTTTCTAAATCGAGTATGAAATTATGTATTTCTCCCATGACACAGATGATACCAAAAGACAACATTTCCTAAAGTAAAAAATAAAGAGTAAATTAAGCTGTGATTAGGGGAGGCTCTCTTGTGCTCTCTTCCTTACAAAAAAATGTTTTTTTAGTGAAACATACCTACAGAACAGTGAAAAAAACTTGGATGCTGATTTCAGTCTATTTAATGAATTATTTATTTATTTATTTTTGTGGGCAACCTGGTGATGCTCAAGGATTACTCCTGGTTATGCACTCACGAATAACTCCTAGCAGGGCTTGGGGACCATCTGGAAACCTGGAATTATGCCCAGATCTTCTGTGTGTAAGGCAAAAGCCCTACCTGCTGTATTATTCTCTAGTTCCAGATTTTGGCCATTAAAAAAAACAAACACCTCAAATCAACTTGGATCCAAAATGAGAAAGCTACCACTACCATGATCTCACAACCTCTATGCCTTCCTTCAATCCATCTTTGCAAAATGAATCCTTGCCCTGACTTCTTTTTAGAAATCATTAATTCAAAACATCTGTTGTGATCAAATCACATAAAATAATTATGAAATCATCAGATTTTAATCACAGATGATTAAATCACATAAAATGCATGTATGCAATAAAAATTAATATAAAGCAAACACTTGTTAACAACCACCATGTCAAGATGTAAAATTTGACCAATCACCTTCTCTCTTCTTATAGTAAAAAGTCAGAACTTACCAGCTTTTAAACAATATAAAAATGATTTATTGGGGCCGGAGAGATAGCATGGAGGTAAGACATTTGCCTTTCATGCAGAAGGTCATCAGTTCAAATTCCGGTGTCCCATATAGTCCCCCGTGCCTGCCAGGAGCAATTTCTGAGCAAGGAGCCAGGAGTATCCCTTGAGCACTGCTGGGTGTGACCCAAAAACCACACACACACACACACACACACACAAAAGATTTATTGCTCTTCTTTATGGTTCTTTCACACCATTTATATCCCTAGATATAAAGCTTAATTTAATCAGTTTAAAAATATTATTTTTTAAAGGATTTTCCTCAATCATCATAAAGTCATAATTACTTGTGTATTGCATTAATTGAAGAAAGTGGGTCTTTGTTCAGATTACACTTTACATTATGAATTACTCTTACCTGAATTTTTGTTTATTTACTTATTTATTATTTCTTTGTTTATATTTTTGAGGGAGCCACACTGTGCGGTGCTCAGGGCTTACTCCTTGCTCTGCCCTCAGGAATCACTCCTGGAGGACTGGGGGATCATATGGAATGCTCTGGATTGAGCCCAGGTTGGTTACATGCAAGGCAAGTATCCTATCCACCATACTTTTGCTCAGGTCCTATATAAATTTAAAAATTTTATGGAGTCACCATAAATTACAAAGTCATTCACGATTGTTCTTTAGGCATAGCATGTTCGAACACCAGTTCCTTCACTAGTGTACACTTTGCTCTATCAATGTACCTAGCTTCCCTGCTAATCCCCTTCTGCCTCTGTGGCAGTTGCTTTTTTCACTTTTAAACACTGTGGCTTGTAACACTGTTATTGATAGGGCATCATGCATATAACTTTACCTCCTTTCAACACTTAATCCTGATTCAAAGTGATCACTTCCCTCCCCATTCCCACTGATAAACTTCATACTAAGGAACAGCTCTCTTGCTCTTTATTTCTATTACCTTTGGGTGCTTGTTATTCCCCTACTCAATTTTTAAAACTTACAAACTAGTTTATTTAAAGACCATGAATCACATCGTTGATAGAGTTGGTCATAATACAATTTGTTTCCAGGTTAAGTGGGAGCAAAATTATTAAAATAGAAAAGAAAAAAAAAAACAGCACAGCAACAGGAATGTTTGGTGAGGATTTTTGCATTGGTGTTATCAGGGATAATGGCCTGTAATGTATTCATGTGTCTGCTTTTGGCACAAGGGCAATAATTTCTTCTTAGCAAAAGTATTTTTGTTTCTTCAATTTCCTGAAAGGACCTGATGAGGATTGGTAAGCCTCTTTAAAGGTTTGAATAGAATTATCTAGTCAATGCATTGGGCATTTGTTTTTGGGAAGACTACAATTTTGGTGGGAGGGGAAAAAAAAGACTACAATTTCAATTTCTTTGATAGTGGTAGTTATAAAATCACCCCACATGCCGTATTTCCACCCTCTGGTGAGCAGGGTGAAGCAGAGTCGCTGCACAAAATAATCCAAACCAGGCTGAGGGTGAAACTCATGGAGTTTGGCAATCTTCTACTTTGTGTCAAGAGTGAGCTGCCTGCCAGAACTCTCGTTTTTATTGATACAGAGACCACCCCCAGGTGAAGGAGTAAGGACAGAGTAAGCACAGACAGCCCAGGCTATCCTGAGCCAATCCTGTCCAAGTTTACATGTAAAACAATCTCTGTTTTTGGGTAAAACCAAGTTATAAACAAACAGATACAAAGAAACCAGGGATGATATTTGTTTTGGGTAAAACAAGGTGCAATCCTACAGTAGAGATATGTTTGTTTAGGGGTTCCAAATCATTTTGATTTAGCCTTGAGAAGTTATAGGAATCCAAGAATTTCTCCTTTCCTCTGAGTTTCTCTTGTTTCATTACATAAATATTGCAAATCAGCCCCTGATGAGGTTGCCTGATGGAGGGATGGAGGATGAGGCCTTTCTCCTCCAGCTCGGACCAAGCGTCTGTTACCCTGTTCAGCCGGTGGCGGGAAGAAAGCTAACAGGCAGTCAGACTTCCGAAGAAAACAGCTCTTTATTCCGTGAAGAGGCCGAAGATAAAAGGCCTAAGAATAGGCCCCAAGAAAAAAAGCCCCTCACCTTCCACAGACCCTTGCTTTTATGCCCCAGAATCAGGTACCACCCAATGGTGGGATCAGATACCATCCTAGGGTGGGAGCAGAATACCAGGTCACACCCTACGGTAGGGCACAATCACGATCAGGGTAGGATCAGTAACATAATAATCCCATAAAAATGTTTACACAACACATAAATAGTCTCAAAATAATCTCTGATGATTCTTGGATTTTCTGTGATGTCTCCCCTTTCATTTCCAATTTGGTTTACTAGCCTATGTTCTCTTTCACTGTGACTCTGGCCAGTGGTTTATCAGTGTTGTTTATTTTTTCAAAGATCAGCTCTTTGTTTTTTTAAATTGTTTCTGGGAATTCTGTGTATTAATTTATTGCTCAAATTTTATTCTTTCTTTCTTTCTATCTTCTTTGGGCTCTTTTTGTTGCTAACTTCTACAATTTTTTTTTGTTTTGTTTTGTTTTGGGTCACACCCTTTTGATGCTCAGGGGTTACTCCTGGCTAAGCTCTCAGAAATTGCTCCTGGCTTGGGGAGACCATATGGGACGCCGGGGGATCAAACTGCGGTCCTTCCTTGGCTAGCGCTTGCAAGGCAGACACCTTACCTCTAGTGCCACCTCACCGGCCCCAACTTCTACAATTTCTTTCTTTCTTTTCTTTTTTCTTTTTTTTTTTTCTTTTTGGTTTTTGGGTCACACCCGGTGGTGCTCAGGGGTTACTCCTGGCTGTCTGCTCAGAAATAGCTCCTGGCATGCATGGGGGACCATGTGGGACACCGGGATTCGAACCAACCACCTTTGGTCCTAGATCGGTTGCTTGCAAGGCAAACGCCGCTGTGCTATCTCTCCGGGCCCAACTTCTACAATTTCTAAAGCTGTGCATTCAGGTTATTTATTTTCACACTACTGATGAATTTATTTTCATCCTTGCTCTTATCCTTACTGACGAATCATTGCAGAGTTATAAACTTTTCTCTTAACACTATATCCCAGAAGTTCTATAGTTTGTGTCCTCATTGTTTGTTTCCAGGAAGCTTTTTCCTCTTTGACCCACTCATAGTCTATTAGTGAGCTGCTTAATTTCTGCCCACTGAGTTATTTCTCAGTTTCTGTTTGTGAGTAACTTCTATTTTCAATGAATTATAGAATGAGAAGATAGTAGAATTTCTATCCTCTTGATCATATTGAGGAGTATTTTGAAGCCTAGCACATGACTTATCTTAGAGAATGTCCCATGTGCATTGGAGAAGAATGTATTCAGATGTTTGGGGATGAAAGCCATATCTGTTTATCTATTATCTATCATCTATCTATCATCTATCTATCTATCATCTATCTATCTATCTATCTATCTATCTATCTATCTATCTATCTATCTATCTATCTATCTATCTATCTATCTATCATCTATCTATCTATCTATCTATCATCTATCATCTATCTATCTATATCTATCATCTATCTATCATCTATCTGTATATATCTATATATAAAACTTTTATATTCCATTTTTTTCCTTCAAAGTTAGTAAGTTTGATAAGTTTTTGTTTTGCTTATCTATTAAGAGGTGACATAGTGGTGTTGAAGTTGCCAGCTACTATTGTGTTACCATCAATGGCTTCCTTCAAATCTCATAGTACTGTTTTAAGTATTTTTCTGGTCTCCCATTAAATGCTTATATATTCAGAAATGTGAGTTCATCCTTATTTACATTTTTGTCATTAACAAATGACTCTCTTTGTCTTATAATCTTTTTGAATTTGAACTGTATGTTGTTTGATACTAGAATGGGCACTGTAACCTTTTCTGATTTGGTTGCTTTATTTTTTTTCCTTTGTACATATGCCTTGATTAATAAGAAGTGTCCCTATATTTCTTGCATAGTTTTTTTGTTTGTTTGTTTTTTGGGGGACACATCTGGTGATGCTCAGTGGTTACTCCTGACTATGTGCTCAGAAATTGCTCCTGGCTTGGGGAACCATATGAGATGCCAGGGGATTGAACCAAGTTCCATCCTAGGTTAGTGTGTGTAGGCAAATACCCTACTGCTTGTGTCACCACTCCAGCCCCTCTTATAGATTTTTTTTGTTTGTTTTCTTCTGGATTTTGGGTACACCCGGCAGCACTCAGGGATTACTCCTGGCTCTATGCTCAGAAATTGCTCCTGGCAGGCTCAGGGGACCACATGGGATGTCAGGATTCAAACAACCGTCTTCTGCATGCAAGGCAAACGTCCTACCCTACCTCCATGCTATCTGTCGGCCCCTCTTATAGCTTTTTTGAGCCTAAAGTATATATTATATAGTATCTGTATAACCACCTAAGCCTTTTTTGTGAGAGTGTTTGCTTGAGAAATTGTCTTCCAACCTTTGACTTTGAACCTATATTTTCTCAGACTATTCAAATGTATTTCTTGTAGAAAAAACTTTTGATTCAAATTTCTAATTCATTTTGCCACTCTGTATCTGTTAATTTTTGCATTTAATTCAGTGACAGTGTGAGATTCTTATCATGGAAGTTGAAGCTATCTTTTTGTAGAAGTTTGGGCGTCTGCCTTGCTGTGCTAACCTAGGACAAACTGTAGTTCCATCCTCTTGCGTCCCATATAGTCCCCCAAGCCAGGAGCGATTTCTGAGTGCATAGCCAGGAGTAACTCCTGAGCATCACCAGGTGTGAACCAAAAACCAAAAACCTAATACCAAAAAAAAAATAGTTTGGTGTGTTTGTCTTGTCTAAAGGTACCCTCTTCGATTCTTTTAAGTTGGTTTTGAGTCTATAAAGTTTCTGGGCTGTTGTTTATCTATGAAACTGTGTATCATTCCTTAAACTTTGAAACCCAGTGAGTCTTATGTTATTTTTCTGGAATTCATCCCAAAGTTTTCTTGTAATTTGTTCATGTATTTTAAGGCCTTTTTTTTTTTTACCTTACACTCTTGCCTAAAGATTTTTGAGCTCACCAATTCTGTCATCAGTAGCTGTTACTTTATTGGTGAGGCCTTTCATTGATTTTTCATTTTGCCTACCAATTTTCTTCATTTCTGTCATATTTGTTTGTAGTTTCCTCATTTCTGCTTTTATATCCTCTTGAGTTTTACAGGCTTTCTGTTCCATTGTTTCTCTCTCTTTCTCTCTCTCTCTCTCTCTCTCTCTCTCTCTCTCTCTCTCTCTCGCCACATTTGGTGGTCTTCAGGGGTTAGTCTGACTCTGAACTCAGGAATCACTCCAGGCTATGCCATAGGTGAGGTTTTATGGGGTGCTGTGAGTTGAATCCAGGTTGACTACATGCAAGGCAGGTACCATACTATCATTCTGGTCTCTGTGTTCCATTATTTTTGTAAGCTCATTAAATATTTTTAAGTATTTCTACTTTGAAGTCCCATGTGTGGTGCCAGGTTCTATAAATCAACCCTGTTTGGTGGTATTTTCTTTCTTCTTCCCTGTTCTCTGTGCATGGAGGAAAGTATGTGCTTCGTTATCAGTGCACTTGGGGCACAATGGTTGATTTCAATAACCCTAATATCTTACTCCATATTCTTCTGTTGGAAAGTCAGATGATAGTCATACTTTCATTTTTTTTTGTTGTTGTTTTTGGGCCACACCCGGTAACGCTCAGGGGTTACTCCTGGCTATGTGTTCAGAAGTTGCTCCTGGCTTGGGGGACCATATGGGACACCGGGGGATTGACCCGTGGTCCGTCCAAGGCTAGCGCAGGCAAGGCAGGCACCTTACCTTTAGCGCCACCGCCCTGCCCCTCATTTTTTCTTTTTAAGTTGGCTTTTTATTTCTTCTAAACTATTTCCTTAAAATTGGATAATTTTAATCAGTATTGGTCAGTCAGAATTGGCTTTTTAGTTCTTCTAAACTATTTACTTAAAATTGGATAATTTTAATCAGTATTGGTCAGTCAGAATTTATTTTCTCACCTCTCTTTGATTCACATATATGCATCTCTTTACATTTATAACAAAATTAAAATGTTTGTGATTTGTCATATTGCAATATGCATGTGCTTATGGTTACTGGAATTATTAGAATAATTCTAGACTGTTTGACCACTTTAATTCCCATCAACAATACGTATGAACTACAGTATTTTATATTCTCATCAATGATTGCTGGAGGATGTGTACAAGTAACTTATTAGGCTATTAATTTTATAATTAATTAAGTCTGGGACCTTTGCATATGTTTCAACTGAATATATATTTTTCTGATGGAATTCCTGTTAATACTGTCTATTCCCTTTATGGTTTTACTAGAATTTTACATAGATTTACAGTTTTATACAGAATCTGAATAGGAATTTAGTAGTGTTTATTACATACATATAATTTCACTGTAATTTACATCTTTTAAATTTTCTAATACATAATTTCTCTATTTAAGCACCATGGTTACAAACATGTTCGTAATTCTGTTTCAGCCATAAAATGCACAACCCCTTCACCAGTGCAACTGTCCTACCACCATTGTCCTCCATTTCTCATCTACTTCCATTCGCTGCCTGTCTTGAAGGTAGGCTTTGTATTTCTCTCTTTATCATTATCAAAGTTATTTCTCTAACTGCACGTACCACTCTTTGTGATAAGCTTCTTCTTTTTTTTCTTTTGTTTTTGTTTTGGGGCCACACTCGTTGACATTCAGAAGTTACTCCTGGTTATGCACTCAGAAAACGCTTCTGGCTTGGGGGGACCATATGGAGGATCAAACAGCAGTTCGTCCTAGGCCCTGTGATAAGTTTCTTATCACAAAGCTGCTTCTTCTTCTTTTTTGGTTTTTGGATCATACCCGGCAGCGCTTAGGGGTTAGTTACTTCTTACTCTATGCTCAGAAATCGCTCCTGGCAGGCTCGGGGGACCATATGGGATCCTGGGATTCGAACCACCATCCTTCTGCATGCAAGGCAAACGAACTATCTTTATGCTATCTCTCTGGTCCAGGGGTCCTCAAACTTTTTAAACAGGGGGCCAGTTCACTGTCCCTCAGACCATTGGAGGGTCTGACTATAGTAAAAACAAATTCTTATGCACACAGCATATATCTTATTTTGCAACGAAGAAACAAAACAGATACAAATACAATATGTGGCCCGCGGGCCATAGTTTGAGGACCACTGCGAGTCTGTTCCAATCACAAAGCTTCGTCTGGTCCTTCCAGCCTTCATCTCTATTGTCTCTGGGTGTTATTATTATACAGTTTTTTTTAATTTTCTCAAATCCCACATATGAGCGAGACTATTTTGTGCTTATTTCTCTCCCTCTAATTCATTTCACTTAGCAGAATAGTTTCCATGTCCATCTATGTATAAGAAAATTTTATTACTTCATTTTTCCTTACAGCCACATAGTATTCCATTGTGATATTACCACAGTTTCTTTAGACATTCATCTGTTGTTGGGCATCTGGATTGTTTCTGGCTATTGTAAATAGTGCTGCTATAAATATAGGAGTGCAGAGGGCATTTGATTTACATTTCTGAGCACACTATTATTCTGCCTTTGATGAATATAAACTTAAATTTGTTGTAGCAAAAATTATCAAGCTCTTCATTTATAACTTATGTGTACATGTTATGATGTTTGTATGCTAGGAACAGGTGTGGAGGAAGGACAATACTGGTGGTGGGAATGGCACTAATTCACTATAACTATGTACCTTAAATATAGCTGTGAAAGACTTGTAATTCACGTTGGTCACAATAAAAAACATTTAAAAATATTTTATGACACAAGAAAGAGAAATACTGTTTTCTTATAAAAGATTCATACAATTATAATCAACTGAGAATTACTTTCTGAGGGCCCGGAGAGATAGCACAGTAGCGTTTGCCTTGCAAGCAGCCGATCCAGGACCAAAGGTGATTGGTTCGAATCCCCGTGTCCCACATGGTCTCCTGTGCCTGCCAGGAGCTATTTCTGAGCAGACAGCCAGGAGTAACCCCTGAGCACCGCTGGGTGTGGCCCAAAAACAAAAACAAAAACAAACAAACAAAAAAGAATTACTTTCTGAATAGCAAAGCATTAACCTTTAAAAACTTCCCTCTTAGTGGGGCTGGAGCAGTGGCGCAAGTGGTAAGGCTTCTGTCTGTCTTGTGCTCACTAGCCTAGGACAGACCGTGATTTGAGCCCCTGGCGTCCCATATGGTCCCGAAAGCCAGGAGCGATTTCTGAGTGCATAACCAAGAGTAACCCCTGAGTGTCACTAGGTGTGGCCCAAAAACCAAATACCAAAAAACAAACAAAAACACACACAAAAAAAAACTCCCCCCTTAGGGTTGTATTGAGAGTACAGTAGGTAGGGTGCTTGCCTTGCATACCATTGACCTGCATTCAATCTCTGGACCCATATGGTTCTCTGATCCTTTTCAGGAGTGATCCTGGAACTAGGAGTAAGCTCTGAGCACCATTGTGTATAACATAAAAATAGCCAACAAACAACCAAAAAATAAAAAATAAAAACACAGCCACCCATATTTTTAGTATTTGGAAAATAGTACAGAGATTTGGGCACATGCTTTGCATGCATCACATCCTAGTCTCGCTTTCCAAGCATCACTTGGTGCAGCATTGGATGCCTCTGAGCACTGCTAGTATGGCCTTTGTGGTCCCTGGCACTGCAGGACCCAATTACATCACGTCCTATATCATGTCTCTCATGGCATGTCACATCATATCACATCATATCATATGCTATTATATATCATATCATATCACTTAACCACTAGTCCAGTTGTCCCAACTCCTCAGGGTTCCCTGAGCACTTCTCGGGAGCATCTTTCTAAAATAAAAGTAATGAGTACAACCAAAAACAAACTAAAAATCTGGAAGTGAGGAGGCAGTGGCACAACAGTGAAAATGCTGAAAGTAAAGACAAGTTACATATTTCATACTCAGCAAATCTATTCTTCAAAAATTAAGGAGAAATAGAGCTTTACAAAATAAATAATTAATTATAAAATTAATTATATTAAAATTTTTCTAAAATAAAATTCTGAAGAGATGAAGACATCAGCAAGTTAAGGCAGTAGGAAGGCCCAGCATATATCATCCACAAAATGACATTATTCATAGACAACTATAAACCAATAAAAATAATGCTAAGGGGCTGGTGTGGTGGCGCAGGCCATAAGGCGTCTGCCTTGTCCATGCTAGCCTAGGATGGACTGCAATTCGATACCCTTGCATCCCATATCCCCCCAGCCAGGAGCGAGCACATAGCCAGGAGTAACCCCTGACTGTCACCGGGTGTGGCCAAAAAACAAAAAACAAAAACAAAAACAAAAATGCTAAAAAGAAATCCTGTGGAACTCAGGGAATGCCATACAGAAAAATGCAAGAACAATTTTCATCAACACTCATCTTCAAGCCAGAGTAATTTAGCACCAAGAAGATTCTTTCTAAGGTATATTTTGATTAGAGGAAAGGTGAGCCAGAGAAATTCAGGAAATCTCATCTTTGTAGACTTCAATAGTCTGTGATATCAAGGATTCCCATAGTATTTACCAATGCTAATCTTAATTAATGGAGTTGTTTGGAACCCTCATCTCTGTTTTTCTTTTAAAGGAATCAGGTTATTGCTATGGAACCTTGATCCTAGGACCCTAGTTGTTGCTGTATATCTCTTTGGGAGTGGGACAAAACAATGCCTGTAAATTTTTGGCAGGACTTCTTAAACTTTTGCCTGAGAACTTTTTACTTAACCCTAGTATATTAAATAAATAGTATAAATCTTTCACAGATAATAAGCCATAAATTAATTTATTTACTTTATTGAAACAAGGTAAGTCTTTTTTTTTTTTGGTTTTTGGGCCACACCTGGTGATGCTCAGGGGTTACTCCTGGCTATGCGCTCAGAAGTTGCTCCTGGCTTGGGGGACCATATGGGACGCCGGGGGATCGAACCACGGTCCGTCCTAGGCTAGCGCAGGCAAGGCAGGTACCTTACCTCGAGCGCCACTGCCCGGCCCCCAAGGTAAGTATTTTATTGAATAAAATTTACTTAGACATGAGGGTAGGGCTGGACAGACAGGATAGTGATTAGGGTGTCTACCTTGCATGTGGCTGACCCAGGTTTGATCCTTGATATCCTTATAGTCCTCTGTACACTTCCAGTAATTCCTGAGCATAGAGCTAGAAGTCACCCCTGAGAATCACCAGGCGTGAACCAAAATCAAAAACAACAAAACTAAACAAGACATAGGGGAGAGAAGAAGAAAGAAATGTGTGTTCAAGAGATAACACTGTCCTGAAAGAGAAAGCAAGGCCAGGCCAGAGACATAATATTATATGTAGGGCTCTTGTTTTGCATGTGACTAGCCCAGATTCCATTCCTGGAATCCCATATTCCCTAAACATGACCAGAAATTCTGAGCGGAAAGTCAGTAATAATCCCTGAGAATCACTGGGTGTGGCCCCCAAAACAAACAAACAAACAAATAAACACATAAAAAGATAGAGCAAGTTAACAAACTTCCCCAAAACTCCCAAAGGGGCTAGAGCAATAGTTTCTTGATTGACACACGGCTGACCTAAGTTTGATCTCAGCATCCTATGTGGTCCCCTGAGCACAACTATGAGTATTTCCTGAATTCAGTCAGGAGTAAGCCCTGAGCACTACAGAGTGAGGTGTCAAAACAAACAACAAAAGCAAATGAAAAAAAGAGCCAATCAGCCAACTCTGAAATGTGTTGATAAGAACAAGCTTGAGAGAACCATAAATTATTTTAAAACAATATTTTGTAATTCTCCCATGTTCAGTTTTACAACCCCACATTGGGGTTTAAGAAGTTATGATCTTTAGGGCCAGAGAGATAGCACAAACATTAAAGCATTTGTATTACATCCTATCAACTCTGGTGTAAATTATTTCTGGCACTACACAAGGTTCCTTGAGCACAAACAGGTGTAGTATCAAAATCAAATTAAAAATAAATTATGACCCTCAGAGTGATTTGCTTTCTTTCTTTTTTTTTTTTTGTTTTTGTTTTTTTTTTTGGGGGGGCCACAGACAGTGGCACTCATGGGTTACTCCAGGCTCTGTGCTCAGAAATTGCTCCTGGCAGGCTCAGGGAACCATATAGGATGCCAAAAATCGAATCCAGGACTGTCCTGGACTGACTGTGTGCAAGGCAAATACCCTACTGCTCTGCTGTGCTATCTCTCTGGCCCTATTATTGCTTTTTATTGACCATACTGGCTTTACACTTAGGAGTCATTACAGGGACTGTTTGGGTTCTGGGGATTGAACCCAGATCAGCTGCATGTAAGCACCCTGAGTGCTGTACTATCTCCAATTCCTTTTCATTATTTTTGTTTCGTTTTGTAAGCACCATAGTCAGTACTCAGTGCTTACTCCTGGTGGTTCTGTGTACTATATAGAATTCCTGGGATTGAATTAGGACATGCAAGACATGCACTTAAGTCCCTGGCTCCCGTACATTTGTGTGTCTGTATGTATATGAAGCAAGATGGTTTTTTATTGAAACATATTTAGAAATATATGAAGGGAGAGAAAGAGAAGTCCATGTTGAAAGTGAACAAATCACAGGTTTTGAAAGCAAAGGAGCAAAGACTTACAAGTAAGATTAGAGTTGGGGAGAATATAGGATTGAAAAGCAAGATTTTGGCTGAGAAATTTGCATAATCTTTTAGAGGACTTCGTATATGTGATATATTGCTTTTCAATATCGCCTTCAAATTTATTTGTTTTTACATTTCAACAGACTAATTTTGTTTTTGTTTTTGTTTTTGTTTTTGTTTTTGTTTTTTTGCTTTAGGTTACATCCTACAATGCTCAGGGGTTATTCCTGGCTCAGCTCTCAGGAACTACTCCTTGCAGTGTTCATGCTCAGGGGACTATAAGAGATAGTGGGATCAAACATGGGTTTGTAGCATCTAAGGCAAATGTCCTACCCTGCTATACTATTGCTCTAACTTCACACTGATGATATTTAAGGTCTTTGTCAGGTAAACATGATGGTTATGTATCTTTAGAGATAGTCCCTGCACCCCCAATGGGTAATATTTTCTTTTATTCTTTTTATGTCATGTAATTTTTTTGTGGGAGGGGAAATAGTTTCTCCTGAAATAAATAATTTTCTCTCTCCAATTTGCACGGGGGCTCCATTTTGCTGTAGAACCTCACTTTTCTGCCCAGTCTGAATGATTTTATGTTTTTTTTTTTAATATTCTTGTCAGACATCTTTTCTTACTTTGTAAGGAAATGACTAAACCCAATCACTTATTTTATTATTTAGGTTTTGGGGCTACTCCTGACTATTCTCAGGACATACTTCTGAAGTGGTGTGAGGGAAACTGAGGGAAAACTAGGCAGTGAGAAACAGCTAACAAGGATTTACAGAGGCACCGAGTCACCTGATCATAGCAGCTACAGCTAGATGGATTAGAACAGAACACTTTCTTTTCTTTTTCTTTTTATTTGGGTGGGGGGTTTGTGTCACACCTGGCAGGGGTTACTCCTGGCTCTACGCTCTGAAATCACTCCTGGCAGAGCTCGGGGGACCACATGGGATGCCGGGATTCAAACCACCGACCTTTTGCATGCAAGGCAAACACCCTACCTCCATGCTATCTCTCCGGCCCCACACTTTCTTTTCTTAACTCCAACTGTATTAGCTTTGGTTGTAACCTAGTTTGTATAAGAGTTTCCAGGACTACCTAGACTCTTGGTTCACGTGAAGGAATTGTTTTCCCATCCACCCACCTTGGCTGCAATCTTTATTCTGTGTCATTCTCTAACAGTACCGTTTGAGGTGCAAGGCAATTACTTTCTATACTATACTCTTTCTTACCTCCTTATTTGATTTATTTTTGTGTTTTGCAGCCACACTCAGTGGTGTTCAGGAGCTACTCCCAACTGTGTTTGGGGATTGAATTGGGGTTGGTCACAAGCAAGTCTTGCACATTAGTATGTGTACTGCATCTCTGGCTCCATTTGGCTTCTTTTAAATGTCTAAATATCCCTAAACGTTTTACCCCTGTGCTTTCTTGAGGGTATTAACAATTCTATATTCCTCAATTAGTGATATTTGCCAAAGAAAACTGGATTTGCATGTTCCTTACATTTATCCTCAGCCATGCCTGATGCTTCCTGTGGCTTGTCTCAGTTTGAGAACCAAACTATTTTTGACTACTAAGCTCTGAGTTAGGCAATACTGAATTCAATTCAATTAATCAAGCAGCCAAGTTTGATGAAGTTAACACGTTAAAAAGTTATGGATTTGTTTTGTGAACAAGTATTAGGGACCAAGTTACTGTTTTCCTAGAACTGCTCACCAGGGAAGAAATTGGAAGAAACATGACATTTTCTATCATTTTGAAAATGTCTTTTTCTTGCTTTTACATTTTCTTGACTGCTGTTGATATTTAATTTATGATATGCCTATGAAGTTATTGAACTACCTTCTAGTAGTTTATTTAGTGTTTCTGTGAGAAAATGAGGGCCTGAAGTTTTGGCATTTGTCATCCTGCTGAAATAACTTTGGACTCTCCTTGTACTTTCACTTCCATTTGGCATTTGCTTCTTCATGATAAAAGACGGATACAGATTTGGAACTCTAAGGAAGACTTTTGTTTTCCCCCTGACCACTATAAAAGATTTTAGAGCAGAGAAATCATTTTGTTTACATTTTGATGGAATTTTCTTGATGGTCTCTTGGTGGCAAGGGAAAATATGCCAGTTAGGAGGCTATTGCATTAGTCCAGGCTAGACACTGTGACAGCATTAACCAGTGCCATGGCAGCAGTGGTAAGAGTGAGTATATTTTGTAGGTACAGGTGATAGTTTATACACTGATTAAATATGAAAGAAAAGAGACAACTGGAGTTTCAAAGTTGCCAATGACTGAGCATGAAGAGAGATATGCAAAAGCCAGGAACTCAGTTTTGGATATTACAATTTTCAGATATTTGTGAGACATAAATGGGAATGATTATGTCTCCTTAAAGTTTAAGGGAATGTCTGGATTGGGAAAACATGTTTTATTTTAATGTATTGATTAAAATTTTATTTCTTTAAAGCATCCAAGATTTACAAAGCTATTCATAATAGAGTATTAGACATACATTGGTTCCAGTTCTAATCCCACACACTAGTGGGATCAACTTCCCTCTACCACTGTTCCTAAGTTCTGTTGGCAAGGTTTGAATCTCATGATTTCAATGTTGTTGACTCTGTGGTTTGATATTTAGGTCTATCATTCTTTAACATCACCGAGTGTTCCTTTGACACCTAACCCCTGCTATTTCTCCTCTGTTATCCTTTCCCTCCTCTGCACTTTAATTTCCCTACAACGTGAGGCTAGGGGATCTCTAGGTATATCCCCTTTTATGCCATTGCATCTCTTCATCCAATTATCCTAAATGCCATATATAAGTGAGATCATCCTATGTTTATCCTTCTTATGACTTGCTTCATTTAACATGGTATCTTCCAGTTCCATCAATGTCATGGTAAATTGCATGATTCCATCATTCTTTACAGTTGTGTATTATTCCTTGTGTGTGTATATATATGTATATATATATATAGTCATCTTCATGATATAATTATCTGTCATTGGATATCTAGGTTGATTATAAATCTTAGCTATTGCATTGAGTGCTGCAATGAGTAATGGTGTGCATATGTTCTTTTGAATGAATGTTTTCCTGTCCTGGGGATACTCAAAAGTGGGATTGCTGAATCATATGGCAGCTCAATTCAGAGTTGACTGAGAATCCTCTATTCTGGGGAAGACCACATTTTAAATAGTTAAAAGATTGCATTGAAAAGTGAAACTGAATATAATCATCCAGGGAGTGACTGGAGGTAGAAAACATGGTTGATCTAAGAGCAGAATATGAGATCGGCCTCTTGCTACACACAGAGATCACACCCCTCTTTACCCAAAACAAAGACTCTGCCTTAGCTTCCTCTTCCCTTCACCCACCCCTTTTGAGATATAAAGACACAATTAGGCTTGATTAGCACGATAGGTTCTTTTGTTTATTAACAACGTCTGCCTCTCTTTCCATTTGGATTGAGCCTGGTTAATAATGATTGCAGAGGAAGGTGAATTTGGCATGCTCTCAACCCATGAAGCTGAAAGCCCCTGACCCCCTATGCCTTTTATCTCATAACTGTCTTAGTTTATTAATTCTTGCAGTGACCCTGCTTCAGATCAGTTCTTCTGTGGTTGGATTATAGCAAGTGGAGCCCTTACAACCCCAATGTGTAGATTTCAAGGAAATGAGGAGAAACCAAGAGAGAATATTAATAGAATCATGTTGAAAACATTCACAGGCTTCTTATTTATATAATTTATTTGCTTGAGAAAATTAACTGCAAATGGGTGCAATAATTTTAGACAAGTTTTATGAATTTTTTCTAGTGTATTCATGTAGCTTGCCAGCAGTTTGAGAATCAACAGTTGTCAAGTTAGTCAATTATAAAACTGCTACTTATAATTGACAGATTCAAATGCCAAGTATTTTGTCATCATGGTGGCTCAAATGGTTTATTAATATTATATATTATCCACCTTAATTGATATTGTATATTGAAAATATATATTGTGGGGGCTGGAGAGACAGCATGGTGGTAGGGCATTTGTCTTCATGCAGCTGATTCAGGACAGATGGTGATTCAAATCCCATATGGTTCCCCAAGCATGGCAGGAACAATTTATGAATACAGAGCCAGGAGTAACCCCTGAGTGGTGCTGGGCGTGACCCTCCCAAAAATATATTGGGTTATATATGTAATCTGATAAGTGATCTTGTGGGTAAGTTTTTTTGTTTTTTTTTGTTTTTGTTTTTGGTATTTGTTTTGGGCCACACCTGTTTGATGCTCAGGGGTTACTCCTGGCTATGAGCTCAGAAATCGCCCCTGGCTTGGGAGGACCATATGGGATGCCCGGGGATCAAACCGCAGTCCGTCCTATGCTAGCGCTTGCAAAGTAGACACCTTACCTCTAGCGCCACCTTTCCGGCCCTGTGGGTAAGTCTTTTTATAAACTTTTTTTTGGCATTTAAACCTCTTGGTGATGATCTGGGATTACTCCTACTTCTGAACTTGGGACTGATATCATGTGGTATTCAGGCGTTCATGTGGCATTGGGAATTGAATCCCAACACCTATACTATCTCTCTGATTCATTCAACAAGACACTAAAGGTTTCACTCATAGGAAAAGAGTCGATAAATTGAATTTTATTGATGTTAAACAACTTTGGCTCATTAAAGTGTATCATTTCATGAAAAGAACTCTTCACAAAGAAAATACCCAGTCAGAACAATATTAAAGATGGTCATTGCCAGGTGTATTTACTTACCATGAAGAACTTGCTTGGATAATAGCGAAGCCTGACACATTTGAAGATTCACTATTAGTGACCTAGGAGACCTGCAGTTGTGGTTCCAAATCTGAATTTTAATGTAATGAGCACTGGTATACATGAATTTTAGGATAGTCAGTGGCATAGTTCCAATCCCCAAACTAGAAGGATGAAGACCTAAGAAAATGAAATGTTTTGGGGACTTACAAGTGGCCAATCTAGGTTTAATCTCTGGCATTTGGTCTCCTAAGCACCTCTAGTAGTAACCTGAGTGCAGCAGAGCCAGGTGTAACCCTTGAGCGTTGGGTATAACCTAAAAAAGAATAAAAAAATAAATGTTTCTTATCTAAAAGCAGAAAAAAAGTCCTGAGGAAAAGGTCTCTAAAATTCATTTTAGAGATAGTGAGACAGAAGCGCTTAAAGTGTTTTTTTTAAGAATTTTATTATTATTATTATTATTATTATTATTATTGTTTTTTGGAGGGGCACACCCGGTGATGCTCAGGGGTTACTCCTGGCTATGTGCTCAGAAGTTGCTCCTGGCTTGGGGAACCATATGGGACACTGGGGGATCGAACCATGGTCCGTCCTAGGCTAGCACTGGCAAGGCAGGCACCTTACCTCTAGCGCCACCGTGCCGGCCCCATATTTTGTTATTTTAATTATTATTTTTTAAATATAAATTCACTATTTAAAGACCATGTATCATAGAGTTGAT
Source organism: Suncus etruscus (assembly GCF_024139225.1). Classification (NCBI taxonomy): domain Eukaryota; kingdom Metazoa; phylum Chordata; class Mammalia; order Eulipotyphla; family Soricidae; genus Suncus; species Suncus etruscus. The sequence goes on along the minus strand of NC_064850.1, from coordinate 94,698,458 downwards.
CATAACACATAATTGATCATAACACAAGTATATGGGAGTGAAATGATTAAAAAAGCATACAGCAACAAGAATAGTTATGAAAATTATTGTATTTCTCAATGAGGTCATTAAGTTATTGTCAGAAGGTTTAGTAAGATCTTGTTGCTGGTTGACCATTCTGTTACTTCTTTTGTTTCTGAACACTATGTGGCTTCAAATATACATTGCTGTCTAAATCAGTGTGTTCTAATGGGGATGACAGTGTGGTTCAGGAATTCCAAGAACTATTTTTAATACTGTGGCTTTTGTGGGCATGATTTTAGCTGCCAAGCCTTCTGGAAGTATGAGAAGGCAGGGAAAAGGTTCCTGCACTACTGCAAAAAAAGAGTCATGCAGATGTCAGTCCAAATACCTGGAGTTTGGGTCAGATTGGTGTTTCTGCAGAGAGTTGTAGAGCTGTAGTGAAGCAGGGCCTTTGGCTAAGTGGGTTATGGGTGCAGCAGGTGTGGCTTTGGCAGGGTGGGAACATTGCCCACCTGTTCCTTCTAAAATTGTTAGCTTTCAGCTATGTGACCAGTACCCATAATTTTTCACATCTTGGTTTACATCTCTTTCAAGAACAGATTGAGTCTAGGGAGGTAGCTGAATGAAGACATCTTTATAAATGATTTTTAATGGGATACAGGTAATTTTATAACACTGTTAATAATGTCTTTTATCTCATCATACATCATTACAGGACATGCATCACCTGAAAGCCCACTTCCTTACACCAGTGTCCTAAAGGCTCCTCCCAACCACACTCCTTCACATGTAAACTCAGTTCTTTGGTCAAACTCTCCAGCCTAGTTGACTGGCCATTTCTTGTTCCCTTTCTATGGTTCTTTATATTCCAAATATGAGAGCATTTATTAAAATTTAGGTGAAAGTTTTATTTCTATTATAAATTTAATATTATTAAAGAACATTGATTTAAAAGTTATTAATATCTCTCAGTTATTAATAGCTGGGTTTTAGTCATACAATATTTCTACATCAATCCCCATAACCAGTATCAGAATCCCTCATTAGTGTTCCCACACTCCCTCCCAAGCTACACTTTCACCCCACTACCTTGACAGGCATATTTCTGTGATTGTAGTTTAGATCTCATATTTTCAGTGTTGTTGAGTCTGTGCTTTGACTATATACTCCTTCCTTTGCCACCTGGACTGCTAGTGTAACTGTTCCCTTCTGTGTATAGCTTGTTGTAGATTGGATATGGATTCTGTTGTCATTGACTTTGGGTTTGGTGTTTAAGTCTGATTATTTTTTTTTTATTTCTACTCAATGATCATATGACTGTTTGTTCCTGGTACCATCTATTTCCCCCCCCCCCCTCAATTTATGAGGAAGAACAAAGGGTAAAAACTCCAAGCACTGTAGGTGTCAGCATATAGCGAGGAGAAGTGTTCAAATCAAGTGGAAGAGTGGCAACACAAAGCCCTGGCTATCCATTATACCATAAAGAAACCAGCAATGAAAAAAAACAGTGATTGAGAGTGAACAGGTATGCAATAAACCTTTACCTACAAAGGCCTATAATAATGTCTTAATTTATTTACCCACAGGACCAGGTGCAGAATATGATTGGAAGCCAGAACTCCCGCTGCAGTGATTACTAACAATATGTTTTAATGTCTTAATTTTATCAAGTATAAAATAACCCTTCAGCTTCTTTGCTCACAGTGGTTCTTGGAAACAAAGGGTGGGCACCCTAATTTTACACCTCGTACTCAATCATATTAGATACCATTTACATTGCTCAGTATGACAATATCTTGATAAAATACTCCAATTTACCCACTTCCTTTTGTTTATGTCTTTTATTAAGACCTAGAGTATATGATCATTCAGATCACTGAAATAGTCAACAACGTACCACAGACTTATGTTACAGGTCCCACTCATCGATACGTTTTTGGTCTTGTCTTTTCAAGAAACTACTTTAACATTTTTTTATAAAATTGGTTTCAAGGTTATAAATTCCCTAAGCTGTTAAAAGAATTTCTTTTTTTTCAAATTTTTTTGCTTTGTTTACTCAATTAAAAGAGATCTACCTGAATCAGGGAAGTCCATCTTCTTTACTCAGTCCAGGCACTCAAATAATAAACTCATCCAGATACCCCCTCACAAACACATTTAGAACCTAGAATTATACTTGACTTATTAGCTAGACCTCCTAGGACTCAATCAAGTTAATATATATTAGTAATCATATGTGTATGTGTATTTTCTTTTTTTTTTTTTTTTTTTTTTTGGTTTTTGGGCCACACCCGGTGACGCTCAGGGGTTACTCCTGGCTATGCGCTCAGAAGTCGCTCCTGGCTTGGGGGACCATATGGGACGCCGGGGGATCGAACCGCGGTCCGTCTCCTAGGCTAGCGCAGGTAAGGCAGGCACCTTACCTCGAGCGCCACCGCCCGGCCCGTGTATGTGTATTTTCATTTGAATTTACAATTAACATAGTGTGTTTAAAAATATTTTTAGAACATATAACTTTCTCTGAAAGAAAAGGGTTTGCAAAAGTATCAAAAGGATTGAAGCAGAACCAGACAGGTGAATGCCTCAGTCTATTGGGATACAGAGAAATAATTCACTTGCAGTAAACTATAATCCCCAGAGTTGTCCTCTCAATTAAGTGTTCTGTAAAATAATTAAGTTAATCACAGATTGTGACTTTCTAAAACATCGAAGTTTCATTTAAAGTATGTTTACACATAGTAATTTTCCCTTCGCACAGTCTGGTGATCTATGATGTGGCAGGTGAAGGGATTCAAGTAAGAAATAAAACTGGTAAATTGGATAACTGTGTATATGCTTATTGTTGGTCATTTGAAGTAGAAATATAGGTTAGATCAGTGACAGCCAAATGGAGACCTGCAATTATAATTCCTGTTTTATAGATCAGGTTGGAGGAATGTACCTACAGACATTCTCAAGCAATAGCAGAGGGAGATGATTAGCAGGCTGGATAAACATTCCATTGCAGTTCATACCTGGTTCTGACTTAATGACTTTGACCTAATGTTCAGTGAAAAAGCTTGGCTTAGCCAGTAATCCCTGCAGGGATTATTTTAGGATGCCAATTAAAAAGATTTTCCTGGCTGCCTCCTTCTTTCATATAACTTTCGACATCAATTGCCTTAGAGAAATTCTTTCAGGCGGTATGCAGCTGCCCCAGGTGTTACACAGCTGTCAAAGCGCAAAAGCTACAAATTCTTAGGAGCAGAGTCTGCTGCCTTCCACCAAGAAACTACTGGGATGAACACACCTGTATTGAACATTGGGCTAATATTTTTTTCATATTATAAAAGAATATATGGTCATTTTCTGGAAGAAATGTATGATCATTATAGGAAATGTGAAAAAAACATAATAAAGAAAATAATTCAAATGTTTTAAAAATTACTTATTTTCCCTCAATACTATATAGCAAAAATGATTTTATAGTCTACTTTAAATGCATATGTGCACAATACACACATATATTAACACACATATATGTTATATACATATAACGTACATATGCAACTGAGCATACATAATGTAATCATGACTTTTTGCCATGAACTTAGTTGACTAATGTATTAAATAAGCTTGAATAAATATGTAGTGGGAATTTTCAGTAGTTGAATGACTATTACAATGAATCACCAAAATAATTTTCACTTTTTTTTAGTAATGTGGTCAGTATATTATATAACTTCTAGGTTTTGAGAATAAGCAGGCTTTCCTTTATTGTTTGCAAAAGTAAAAAATATTTTTTTGAGTTTTGGGTCACAACCGGTAGTGCTCAGGTATTACTCCTGGCTCTACACTTAGAAATTGCTTCTGGCTTCCGGCTCTCTCTCGATCCTCTCTTAAGCTGGAGGCTAGTTCTAGCCGGCATGGGGTTGGGGGAGACCCCATGTGGAAGGCCTTCTCCCTAACTTGGGTGCGCTGGGAGCCTTGATAGGCCCCCAGCCTTCCCCTCTTTTGCCCCCGGCCTCCAGGCCTTCTGGGGTGGCAGCCCAGGCGGCCAGAAATGGTTGGTCCTAACTTGGGGTGTGCTGAGATTTGCTCGGTTGCGCTGTTTGTCACTGGCAATTTCTGACCACTCTGCATATGGAAAAACCACAGTAGCCCCCACGCGCACTGCATGTATTAAGAGTATTTCTTATCTTTATGTTAAGTTTTGCGTATCCAGAATGTCCATTTTGTATTCTGCCCTTTCCCACACCCCTACAAAGCTCATTTTACTCCCCCAAACATCACTAACCCACATTACTCTTTTTAACTTCAGTATTGCACAATCCTAATCACAAACTAAAGCCATGCATTGTGTATAATAACCCCAAACTGTTTCAAAAGACATAAAATGGACACTCATTTCTTTGGAATATTTTGTGTTTTTTCTCGGACAACTATAAGTCTTACTAAATATTCTCTTATACAGTGACGATTCTAACCACTTTTTATCTTCTCTTTATGAGCTGTTCAACAAGGAATTTTGGTGAAAGAGTCCCCCAGTTTAATCCTTATGATTGAACCATGTCATGGGGATTGTTGGAATTGTTCTAATGGCCCCCATATGCACCAATAACGCCACTTGGCATTGCTCCTTTTTTGCATAGGCACATTAAAATTGGAAAATATTATACATACAAATAAGATTCTATCTAATAGAGATTGGAATACACAAATCTTGTAGTGCAAAGGGACCTTACACCCTGAACATTGACATAATGACCTGGCACAGGCCTCAGAAGAAAGGGTATTTTCCATTCACCCCTGAACCAGGGAAGCCATCACAAAACTTCCAGGTTTATCTATAACATCACCTGGAAGCAGTCCTCTACCACGGAAGATCCTACCACTGCTCAGACATCGACCTGCTCAAAAGAGACTTCCCTTAACACTGAGAAGACTTAACAACAACAACGACCTGCTTACAGGACAGGGCTTTGCCCTTTAATGGTGAGGTGAAACAAGAGGACACTCCACATCCTGACTTCAATGTAGGATATGCAGATTCCAGGATCTTTAATACAGAAACATGATACTAATAACAGAGACTGTGTGAAAAGTGTGTTGGCACTATGGACAATGTCTTGGATTAGACGATCTAGCTTGCCTGGAGCCTAGAGTTGTTCTTATGCCAGGAAACTTCAGGGTAGGGTCTCGTTGTATTTAGGCCAAGGTTATTCCTTTCCATGCCCCTCATATTTTGGTGGGCCTATGCAAACAACAATTGCCACTCTAACACCGTTTTTTACTGTGCTCCTTTGACTCTAATCCTTAAAAAAAAAAAGAACCACTTAAAATTTGAGGTTAACCTAAGCTAATATGCATGTACATGGAAATGTAAAAAATACTATGCCTCTAATGTTTAAGGAGTTACATAAGTTTTATGGCTTTAGATTGCCTTGTGTGCTGTTAAGAAATATTATAATGTGTTACAATCTGGGGACTTGAGGGACAAAGTAATTGTACATGGACTCTGTTTTATTTATCTTAATGTTCTTTGGCTGAAAGTTCAAAGTTAAGATATCAGCAAGGGGACTTCTTCTGAGAATTATGTTATGGCTGATTGTCCTTCCACTGTAACTTTACCTTGTCCTCTTTCTTTGCATCTTTGTTCTCATAATTAAAAATAAAAAATTAAAATTAAAAATAAAAAATTCTGGCAGGCTCGGGACCATATGGGATGCCGGAATTCGAACCACCATCCTTCTGCATGCAAGGCAATCACCCTACCTCCATGATATCTCTCCAGCACCAAAAGTAAAGATTTTTATATGTTGACAGCCGTGCCTTTACTCACTCACTCAAAACCTAGTATCTGCACAGGAGGTGTGTATAAAGGTGAGAATTGAGTGAATTGAATTTTTTTTCAGCTGTCAGATAACTGCTCAATTATGCTGAATTTTTCTTTCCAACTCCTCTAAATTTTTATGAATATGGAATACATTCAAAACATTTTCTCTTTCAAAAATAATAAGTTACAATATTGTTAATGATAGGATTTTATGATGTAATGTTCTCATACTAAGTTTTTCACCTATCTACTCAGCTTCCATCCACCAGTCTCAGGGTACCCGCCCCCATATAGAACACATTTTAACTAACAGTAATGTGCTCATCATGTAAATTTGGATGTTTAATTGCCATGTAATAGATATATAACATTGTATTTATTTAAGGTATGCAACACAGTAATTTGATTATTTATTGTTGTTTGGAGGCCTCACATGGGTTGAGAATTAAGGGCTCTGTGTTCAGGGAAAATTTTTTATTTTGAAGCAGAGACCAAGATTAAGGAGGAAGATGAAGACCAAGACCACATCATGATTAATAAGCCATTTTCCTATATTTTGTTTTAGAAGTTTGAGAGTTCTACTTTTTATCTTTAGGTCTATTCTGATTGAACATGAATTCATTTTTATATGCAGATAACTTGAAGGCCAAAGTACATTTTTCCATACAAATATCTAATTACTCTCTTAGTGTTCATTGAAATGATGATTTTTGTTTTGTTTTGTTTTGTTTTCTGGTCACACCCAGAGGTGCTCAGGGTTTAATCTTGGCTCTACACTAGGGAGTCACTCCTTGCAAGGCAAGCTCTAGACCAGGGGTCTCAAACTCAATTTACCTGGGGGCCACAGGAGGCAAAGTCGGGGGGAGGCAGGGCCACATAAGAGATTTCACAAAAAATAGTCCTCAAACATCATTATTAACAGTTTTAATTATTTCTTCTGAACTTGAATAGAACATTGAGTGAAGATCATGAACAGTTCTTCTGAACATGGCATCTTTTGCCTATTCCTTGCTGCCAGAGACTTGACAGAACTTCTTCGCACAAATCTGAACCACATTTGGCTTTAGAGAGGAAGCAGTTGAGACCCTCAGGATGGCTTGAAGATGATCATCATTAAGTCTGTACTTTGACTTATTGAAGTTCAATGTGAAGAATAACTTTTCACACAAATATGAGCTCCCAAAAAGGCACATGGTGTGCTTACATTCGGGAAAGCTCAGGGAAGCTGGGGGGCAATTCTCTCAAAAATTGCCCATGCATGTCTGCTTTTCCACTAATCTCCCTGAACTTGGCTTTGAGATCAGCATTGCAGGTCAATGAGCTCCATTTGAAGCAAGGAGGGGCATCTTGCACATCAAAGGAATAGGGATCCACAAAAATTTGGAAAGTGGCGCTGTGCTTTTTGAAGTCTGCAAATCTGTGATTAAATTCCTTCTCTAGCTTAAAAATAGCATCAACATATTTCTCACCACTGAGTGGTATGCCTGCATCCACAAGTTCCTTGCATGCTGTGAAATGGCAAAGGTTTGTCTGAAAGAGCTGGGATTTCCATAACACAAGTTTTGTGGAGAATGCTCTCACGTTTTCATAGACAGCACTGATAAGCTGCCCCCGGCCTTGTAACATCTTGTTTAGTACATTCAGCTTATGTGTGCTGTCAACAAGAAATGCTAAGTCCATGAGCCATTTGTAATCACTCAACTCAGAAATAGCATTCCCATCCTTCTCCATGAAGGCTTTCACTTCTTTTCTCAACTCAAAATATCTTTTCAGGACATAGAGCACATTCTGACTCCATTTCCTCTAAAAAAGCACAGAACGTCCTGTGCTTAAGCCCCTGAATCTGATTTGGTTGATGCATTTCACAACAACAGACATCACATTGTCACACGGCAGGCATTTACTGCAAAGGGCCTGCTGATGGATAATGCAGTGAAGAGCAATGGCCTTCTCTACACTCTCCTCTTCAAGTTTTTTTTGAACAAGTGCCACCAGTCCAGTTTTCCTCCCTGTCATCGATGGCACTCCATCAGTTATTATTCCAACAAACCTCTTCCATGGCAAACCTGCATTCTCAATGGCATCACACACATGCCGAAATATCTCATTAGCGGTGGTCTGGCCATGCATTGGAATTATTGTGAGCAGCTCCTCTGTCAATTCAAAATTGCAATCAATACCACGGACATAAATTGTGAGCTGCACAGTGTCTATTATATCTGTGCCCTCGTCAAGAACAATTGAGTATACATCAAAACATTTGGCTTTCTCACACAGTTGATGCTAAATGTCACTTGACATGTCAGAAATGCGTTCTGCCACAATGTTTGCAGAAAGACTGATTTTGCTAAACTGACCTTTCTTTTCCGGACAGATAATACTTGCAGTCTGTAACATGCATTTTTTTTTTTTAACAAACTCTCCTTCTGTGAATGGTTTCCTGCCTCAGCAATCATCTCACTAATCATGTAACTAGCTTTGACTGATGCAATATTCTCTTTGGTTGCTTTCTTGAAGAAATCTTGTTGCCTCATTAGACATGCTTTAAGACTGGCAACTCGCTTGGCTCTCTCATTTGCTTGATATTTTGCACATTCCTCAGCATCTTTTGTTGAATAATGGCGTTTCAAGTTGTATTCCTTGTGCACTGCAACTTTCTCTGAGCAAATAAGATATGTGGGGGATGCCCCTGTGCTCAACAAAGAAATACTGCATCTCCCACTTTCCTGAAATTGTCTGTGCTCGTCATCAATCTTTCTCTTCACTGCAGGCTTGATGAAGTTTGTGATGAAGGTATGACAAAATCTAATTCTGTAATAAACTTCTCTCCCTTCTCTCCCTTAGGCCTCCGATAATGCAAGGAACGGAACTGCTCGGGACACATAAAAAACAACAACAACAAGATGTCTTATTGCAGAGGCCCAACTTGGACAACAGAGACTGAGCAGAACCTTTGGATCCATAATATCCTAGGCTTCGGCTTAGGAACTGAACAAAAACAGGGAGCAAGTGTTACAGAAGACTGAACACGACAACAACGATGGATAGAAACCTCTAGAACCTAGAGACTCTATCCTAGACCCTGACCTATAACCTGCACAAATACCAAGATCACTAGCTACAGTGGCTTGATTTTCTCACACACAACCGAGAGGAAGCTTTCCTGGCATCACAAAAAAAGCCTTTGGGATGGGGTAATGAGTATATATGGAGCCAGGAGTTAATCCCATGATGGTATGCTTCAAGGATGGAGAAACCCTGAATCTCTTAGGTCACGGGAATTCCCTTTCTTCCCCAATGCTTACTGTGCCTATGCAAACAAAACAAAACAAAAAACAAAAAACAAAACAAAACAAAAACAGTGGGGGGAACACCAAACCCTACCACTCCAGCACCCATACTTTTTCTTGTTTTGTTTTGATTTGTTAGTTTTTGACTTTATTTTCCTTCTCTTTGTTCTTCCACTTTTCTCTTTCTTTTTCACACTTTGTGGTTATTATTTAGAGATTTATTTTTTTCTTTTTTTCTTCCATTTTTCTTTTTTTTCTTTTCTCCTTTCTTTTTTTGTAGTTGTCACCAAATTTTTTTCTCCTCTTTTTTCTTATCCTTTTTATCTCCAATGACGGTGGAATGGTATGGCTCAATCTACAAAAAACTGTAAAGTGGAGACCAGTTGCACTGGCATACCGGGGGGTAGAGGAGAGAGATGTGGGATGCATGCTGGGAATAGGGGTGGAGGGAGGACAGCACTGGTGGTGGGAATGCCCCTAATTCATTGTCACTATGTACCATAAATGATGCAGTGAAAGATTTGTAATGCACTTTGGTCACAATAAAAAAAAAAAAAGAAAATAAACTGTTTGCAAGACAAAAGAAAAAAACAACAATGAAAAAAAAACATCAGTTACTCGGGGCTAGAGAGATAGCATGGAGGCAGGGAGTTTGCCGTGAATGCTGAAGGATGGTGGTTCAAATCCCAGCATCCCATATGGTCCCCTGAGCCTGCCAGCAGCGATTTCTGAGTGTAGAGCCAGGAGTAACTCCCGAGTGCTGCTGGGTGTGATCCAAAAACCAAAACCACAAACAAACAAAAATCAGTTACTCACTACAAATCACAAACGTAAAATGATTGTTGGCACTCCAAAGTCTAGCTTTAAAAAATATACTGTTAACCTTTGAGGATTCTACTCTTTTTATCTTATGTTTTTTAATTTCTATTTGGTGTGCATTAAAAGAGAGGTAGTCTTATACAGCGAATATAGTCCAAATCCTATATTTTAACAGGAAAAGTAGGGGTTTGTCTTATATGTCCAGTCGTCTTAACACCGGAAAATACGGTAATTTAGCTATTATTTTTAGCCACCATATATATATATATATTTGGGGGCCATATCCAGAGGTTTTCAGGTGTTAATTATGGCTACACACACAACAATCACTTCTGGAAGTGTTCAGTGTCATGGGTGAGGAGAAGGGCAGCATATGGGATGTTGAGGATTGAACTCCAGTTGGTTTTATGCAGGCTCCCTTCCTGCTGTACTATTTTTCCAGCCCCAGAATTATAAATATGAAAATACCTAGAAATAGTTTTGGGCTTTTAAAAGAATTTTTGGGGGACTCCTGACTCTATGCTAATGCATAATCTCTTGCAGAGTTTGGGGGACAGAACTGGTATCAACCATATATATGTAAGGCAAGCAGCTTAACCCCTGCACTATCTCTCTGGTCCAAAAGTAAATAGTTATGTGATCTATGAATCTACTAATCTTTCAATATGGTAAATTTCTGAGCTAGAATTTCTGTATTTCTGTATTTTCCTGAGACCATAACAAAAGACTCTCTCCTGGACTTCATACTAGGATCTGTGTAAAAACCAAGATCTCTAATTACAGAGGACTGACTTTGACAACCAAAACTCAGCAGAACTCTTCCTCAGACCATAAAGAGAGACCTTGGGGTTGGACAACCAACATGCCTGAAGCCTGTAGTCTGTCTTATGATTGTATGTTTTATGGGTGGAGACATCCTGTATCTCTTCCAGGGGTCAGCATCCGAAGGCTCCAGAGCCTCACGCAGCTCTTTTGAAGCTTTGCTGCTGTCCCAACAGCAGGGCCAATAGAGGTGCGGGGAGTGATATCACTTAAATATTTTAATTGGCTATTAATTTGCACAAATATATTTTATGTTAAGTGAAAAAGTTCTTTTTTCTTCAGATTGGCAGCTAACTTCACTATCCTATATATAGCATCAAGATAAGAAACAATGTATGCAGTACTATATTTGTTTTAAATGTCCCAATGGTTTTGTGGCTCCCAGGTTTTTTTTCCCTTCTAAAATGAGTCCAAGTGGCTCTTTATGTCTTAAAGGTTGCTGACCCCTGTTAGGTCAAGAAAATTTCCTAGCTAATTTCCCCAATGTTTAATGTGCCTATGCCAAAACCCCCCCCCAAAAACACAAGATAAAAACAAAACCAACAAAACAAACAAACAAATCCCCCAAACCAAACTTGCCAGATCTGTCCCTCCTTCTTTTAATTTTATTTATATTTTCTAGATAGGGGATCCCTCCTTTTTCATAGAACCTTAGAACTTGAATCATTTTGTTCTGCCTCATATTTCTGTCTTCCTACAAATTTAGAAAAGGAAAAAAAAGAAGTAGATAGGACCCCGGGGTGGGGCCAAGTCTGTCTCAGGAGCATTGAGTGAAAAATAAAAAGGTCAGATCTAAATATTTTAGCCAAAGTTAACAACAATAGAATCAAGAGACCCGGGCCCGGAGAGATAGCACAGCGGTGTTTGCCTTGCGAACAGCCAATCCAGGACCAAAGGTGGTTGGTTCGAATCCTGGTGTCCCATATGGTCCCCCATGCATGCCAGGAGCTATTTCTGAGCATAGAGCCAGGAGTACCCCTGAACACCGCCGGGTGTGCCTAAAAACCAAAAAGAAAAAAAAAAAAAGAATCAAGAGACCCAAACCATAACAAGCTAAAAAAAAAATGGACCTGTTATTCCTAGTAGTCCCAAAAAATTTTATTATATGTGTAGCTTTATCTTTGCTGTAAACAATAATTTTATATACTTTACAGGTATTCCTGGAGGGGGAGTTGCTTTCTTTCTCTAATTTCTTGCCATTTCTACAACCCCATCTAGGCATGGACATCACAAGGAAAGAGGCAGCTGTTCATATTATGAACAAGATTTGGAAGAAAGTTAGTTGGTTAAAAGGAATCTTAGTGCTCTTCATCTCTAATCTCTCAACTAAAGTCCAGAGAAGGAAGATGGCTTGACTTGACAAATGACACAGGAAAATAGTGGCAGTAGTTCTGAAACAGAAAACCTGGTCTCTTTTTTTCACAGCAGAGTGCGTAGTAGTAGTGCTCACTTTCCCACCTACCATCCTCTAGTGCTCACAACAAGCAGCAGGACCGCTGACTTCAGGGGCTGTAAGAATTATTGTAGGGGAACCAGTGTAACAATTTTATCTTAGTGCTGCGTTTATGTTGAGCTTCTCCAGTTAAGTGGAAGAGCTTCTGGAATACTTTCACTCTTGCTTTAGGTTAAAAAGTACCGGTAGAAAGATGAGGAGCTGTGGACTCGAAAGGTGCTTGTGGTCCTCTTGCCTCGTTGAAAAGGAAGGGCTGCAATCCTAGTCTTCTGACTTGGTTTCAAATCTGTGATTTGAGCCTCTCTGCTCTTGCATGAAAACAGCCTTGTCCTTTTGCAATGAAGAAATTAGAGTAGGCCTCAAGAAAAACTGGTTACAAAAAAGAAATCTAATATGCTTCTGGCTTTTTCTCTTCTTGGCAAGGGAGGGTGGGTAGAGGTAAGAACACTTTGTATGTGGAAAGATTATGATTGCTTTGCTCAGACTGTTCTCAGCTCTGGTTCTGAAGGTGGACATCAGCCAAAGGCCTAGGTATAGAATTAAGAATTTCTTCATGCCAGGTTACCTCTCATATTTACCCTTACCTGTTGAACTTGAATCTGCCATACCCTGGATAGATAGGTAACTAATATGTATGTGTGCTTTAGAATAAATACTAGATATTTCTCCCTTTGCTGGAAGCACTATTGTGATAGAGCAAAGGTTGGGAAGAGAGTTATGACCCCAGTGACAGACTGAGATTGGAGGAAACAAACATACACTTTCTTGAGTTGTCCATTTTTGCTTGAGCTGCACTGGAAAATGGGAAAATTTCCAAGTAGCAATGAAAGGAAAACTGGATCTATGCCAACTTTTGGGCCAAATAGAATTCAGAGAGAATGATGTGATTTGAAATAGTTGGCAAGGTAATTTACTTAAGGGTCCCCTGAGATGTGAGAGCAATCTAGCCATCAAGCCAGTGGTGGATCTAGTCAAGACAATGAAGATGTTAAAAGAGTATTTGACCTTGTACTAATGACCCTGTGTCGAAAAAGTGTTGCTAATATTTTATAAGATTTGTGAGGCCTTTTCCTGCCGGATGCTGTTGGTTAAATCTGCATAAAATTGGATTGCTAATATCAGGCCAAGTTTGTATAAGCAGATCAAATTTTAAATTGCTTGCAGGAAAATGACTTTTGACATATTTTCCCAAAGTGATATTTGTTTGCTTTTCTAGGGCTTAAAATTCAAAGCCTTTTGCTTGCCCAGTACAGTTGATTAATAGTATTAATAGAGTTGGGTTAGTGCAGTTTTGCTAAGCCAAGCAAAATGTGAATTTCTCACTTTAAGGACAGCAATAGGAACTCTAGCAGAACTAAACTAGCTCTGGATTGGGGTGGATCATGCAATGATTTAAGGTCTGAATCTCTGTTGCATGTGTATGCCACATACTCAGAATTTATCATTTATCATGAATAGAGAGACTTTGGTCTTCTGTGGGGCACTAAGTCTGCTTTTCAATGATGAGACATCAGTACCATCAAAGATACGGAAGAGGTAGTTTTGCTCTCTGCCCACCAAAAAGAGGAGGTAATGGGGATAGAGAGATAATGCAGTGGATAGGGCACTTTCCTCGCATGCAGCTGATCTGGGCTCCATCTCTGGTACTTGAGCTTACTAGAGAGATCTCTGAGCACACAGAAAGGAGTAACACCTGAGCACTGCTGAGTGCAGCTCCAAAACAAACAAACAAAAAAGAGATTATGAATGTGTAAAGCATTCTATACCTCTTTAAAAATAAGGGAAGAATATTCCTTTTCTAAGCCCCCCAGAGAAGAGAACATGATTAACTTGAAATGAAGCAGACTTGAGGAGAAACCTCTGACACCCTATGAAAGTGTGAGACTTGGCGTCTCTGTGAGTTTTCCCTTCTGCTCACTTGCTGAGATTGACTACTGATCCAGATCAAAGGATGGGCATAAGAAAGTGGTTTTGCAGACTGCAAAGCTCTAATGAATATTTTGGATCACACAAAGTTTTTGTTTTGTTTGTTTGTTTGTTTGTTTGTTTTTTTGGTTTTTGGGCCACACCCGGCGATGCTCAGGGGTTACTCCTGGCTATCTGCTCAGAAATAGCTCCTGGCAGGCACGGGGACCATATGGGACACCGGGATTCGAACCAACCACCTTTGGTCCTGGATCGGCTGCTTGCAAGGCAAATGCCGCTGTGCTATCTCACCGGGCCCCAAAGAAGAGACAAGTTTTCTTCTTTTTTGGTTTTTGGGCCACACCCTGGTAACGCTCAGGGGTTACTCCTGGCATATACGCTCAGAAGTCACTCCTGGCTTGGGGGACCATATGGGACGCGGGGATCGAACCGCGGGTCCGTCCGAAGGCTAGCGCAGGCAAGGCAGGCACCTTACCTTTAGTGCCACCAGCCCGGCCCGTTTGTTTGTTTTTTGTGTTTTTGTTTTTGGGTCACACGGGTTTATGCTCAGGGGTTACCTCCTGGCTATACGCTCAGCAATTGCTCCTGGCATGGGGGGACCATATGGAATGCAGGGATCGAACCGAGGTCCGTCCTGGGTCAGCCATGTGCAAGGCAAATGCCCTACCAACTGCACTATTGCTCCGACCACAAGATTTTTTTGTTTGTTTGTTTGGGGTCATGCTCTGCAGTGCTCAGGGCTTATTCCTAATTCCTGTACTTAGAGATTACTGCCTGACAGTAGTTAGGTGTTAATATGGGATGCTGAAGTTTGATCCTGGGTAGCTAGGTGAAAGGCAAATGCCTGTTTCCTTTATATCTCTCCACTAAGATGCTTTATTAAATCTCAAGATATTTTGTGGCACATCACCAGAGACAAGAAACATGCAAAGTCCAGCCTGTATAGAGACAAATATGTAAATTTGAACTCATAGTGCATAATTAATTTGAACCCTGGACAAGATGAAAGACAACTTCTATATAAAAGGATCCTAGAGATGTTTTATGCATCATGAAATTAAAAACCAAATATCTCACTGTCATGGGTTGCTTTCATTTTTATATTTTGCTTTTCAAAAATCTAAGTCATCACTCAATTTTTAGGATTTCCTCGGATTAAAAACCTGCTTTGTCATGTCAGCATTGCATGTAGAACATGCTAATAAATCTTTGCTCTATTTTCTATTAGGTATTTATTTTTGGGGGGTTTTGGGTCACACCCAGCAGCACTCAGAAGTTACTACTGGCTCTGTG
The DNA here is from genome assembly GCF_024139225.1 of Suncus etruscus. Lineage (NCBI taxonomy): Eukaryota > Metazoa > Chordata > Mammalia > Eulipotyphla > Soricidae > Suncus > Suncus etruscus. The sequence goes on along the minus strand of NC_064850.1, from coordinate 94,683,037 downwards.
CTCAAAAATTGCTCCTGACAGGCTCAGGGGATCATATGGGATGCCAGGATTTGAACCACCATCTTTCTGCATGCAAGGCAAACGTCCTACCTCCATGCTATCTCTCCGACTCCCTATTAGGGTATTTTCTTTTTCTTTCCTTTTTTTTTTTTCTTTTTTGTTTTTGGGTCACCCCCGGCAGCGCTCAGGTTACTCTTGGCTCTATGCTCAGAAATCACTCCTGGCAGGGAACCCATATGGGATGCCAGGATTCAAACCACCGTCCTTCTGCATGCAAGGCAAACACCTTACCTCCATGATGTCTCTCTGGCTCCATATTAGGGTATTTTCTATTTTTATTCCTATTAGGCTTTATTATTTCTATTTTTATTAGGCTCCTAATATGTTTTCCAGTTTAGTGCCCAATGAAATAACATTTTATTTTGCAAATACACTTTTTAAATGTTTTTCATATCTCATTTAACCAGTGTTGGGAGGTATGTCATTGGGATTTTTAGAGTACATTACAGTTAAAAAAACATAGTGTAGCAAAGCTATGCCCATAGGTACAACAAATAGGGAGTTGTCCCAGGAAAACTAGGCCTTTATTGTAGACTTGCTGACACAGCTCTTTCCTCTTTCCTCATACTTCTTGTCAGATTTATGGAAATTATTGTAAAAGGAGCACTCAAGAGATAAGCATTTTAAAGTAATATTTTAGCTTAGTTATTGAAAATTCAGATATGCTCTAGGGGAATGGTTGGTTGGGGAACTCTATTATTGCAAGTCAGCAAATACGCTCTTAAATGATATAGTGCAGCTAGTTTAACACACTCCATTGGGATATAAGTTTGGCATGAATCACATATATCATAGCCCATCCATGGTGATTAAATTACCTATATGGTTCTATTATAAAGTGAGTTTATAATGTGAGTTTATAGAACTGTGATTTTAAAATATGGTAGAATATCTTATCACTAATGGTTGCATAGTCATCATCCAGTAGTAACAGGAATATTTGTACTGGCAGGATCATCAGACAGCATGAGAGGTCAGAAGTGGAGAGAGAAAAATGTCATTTTTTTTCCCAAAATGAAGTGCCAGGAAAGCACACCAAAGACAAATCAGAGGTCAGAGGGAACAATAGTTTAGAAAATGGGGAGTTGGCAGATGAGATAAAGAACATAGACACTGAGAAATTTTTGTAGAGTGTTGGGTACAGGAGTAAACTCCAATACCAGAAGACAAGGCAAAAAGTGAGTTAAAGGTGAAAGGCACAGTCCTGTTATCTAATATCTCCTAATTCATTCAGACTTGTCTTTATTTTTTTTTGGCCACACCCATTTGATGCTCAGGGGTTTACTCCTGGCTAAGTGCTCAGAAATTGCCCCTGGCTTGGGGGACATATGAGACACCGGGGGATTGAACCGCGGGTCCTTCCTTGACTAGAGCTTGCAAGGCAGACACCTTACCTCTAGTGCCACCTCACCGGCCCCCGACTTGTCTTCATTTATGCTTGTTTTTTTTTTTTTTTTTTTTTTTGTTTTTGGGCCCACACCCGGCGGTGCTCAGGGGTTACTCCTGGCTGTCTGCTCAGAAATAGCTCCTGTCTGGCACAGGGGACCATATGGGACACCGGGATTCAAACCAACCACCTTTGGTTCTGGATCGGCTGCTTGCAAGGCAAACACTGCTGCGCTATCTCTCCAGGCCCCAATTATGCTTGTTAACTAGAATAAAAGACCTTGCATAGGGGCTAGAATCTGACATCTATTTCTCATAATTCAGGAGATCACAATTCTTAAGATCAGCATTGGGTGTCTGCTGAGAGGGCCTTTCCCAATGCAGAGAAATACTGTCCATGTCTTCGCTCTGTGACAATGTCTATCCACTTCTCTGTCTGTCATCTGTCTGTCTGTCTATCTATCTATCTATCTATCTATCTATCTATCTATCTATCTATCTATCTATCTATCTATCTATCTATCTGCTTTTGGGCCATACTTGGTGATGCTCAGGGAGCTTACTCCTGGCTTTGTGCTCAGAGATCACTTTTAGCAGACTTGAGGGAACATATAGGGTACCAGGGATTGAACTCAGGTTGACTGCATGCAAAGCACATACCCTACCTGCTATACTATCTCTCTGGACCGAACATGAACTTTTTTTTGTGTTTGTTTTTGGGCCATACCTGACAATGCCCAAGACTCTTACCTGACTCTGCACTCACAGATCATTTCTGGTGAGGTTGGGTTGATCATTTTTCTCATAAGGGTACTAAACCCATTTTCATAGTGCTAAACTCAGACTTAATCATACGTACCCCTTATATCCCCAAGGACTCCATGATCATCACTTTTATGGCCTCAAGCTTTGAATTGGAGAAGGTATAAACATTTAATCTATAACAAAATTTATTATATATGTATTAGAAGTATTGCAACTGTTAACGAGTCTTTTTTCCCCATTGTTTGGGTGCTTAGTGTATGAAGGGGTAAAGATTTTTCTTATGCTTCTTGAAGAAGAGTCCAGCCCACCACAACAGAAAGCTGAAAAATCATAGGGTCTGCTTTTTCAGCCTCCCTGGTAATGAAGTCATATCACACAATCTAAGTTTTGTCCATGGGGCTGAAGAGATAGCATGGAGGTAAAGGCGTTTACCTTTCATGCAGAAGGACGGTGGTTTTGAATCCCGGCATCCCACATGGTCCCACGTGCCTGCAGGGGCGATTTTCTGAGCATAGAGCCAAGAGTAACCCATGAGCGCTGCCGGGTGTGACCCAAAAACAAACAAATAAACAAAAGTTTTGCCGCTGTTCCACTAAAAGTAGGATATGTACAGAAATGGTATAGTGGTAAGAACAGCTGCAGCAAAACTGTGTGCACTGATAGAGAGCTAATTGGCTGCACTGCCAGAGCAGTGAGGGGAATCAGTGAGATCCCAATTCTGTAGTGTTGCAGTCTGTGGTAGCTATTGCTCAGGGTAGTTGACTCCTTGGAGTTGGAAGCCAATTTTGCAATGGGAATGTTGGGAGTCTTGGTGTGGCTATTCATATGTCCTAGTGATTATATGAACTATTTATAATATTACTTTTACAAATTTATTTTTATGATAAACTTAAAGTTTATTTCTGTTGTTTGCTACCAACATAATATATTTTTATGCTATAGATAATAATAATTAAAAACCCAAAGCCCCCAAAATTCATACACATATTACCAGGAATAACTGTGTTTAGTAATAGTACTTACTTGTAAATATTTTGGGGGGATTAATTTTTTCTGAATTTTATGTTTATTGTAACACCATGCCTTATAAAGTTATTCATAAACAATTGTTTCAAGTGTGCAATTTTCCAACCCCAATCCTACAACCAGTGTGACCTTCCCTCCACCAATGATGTCTCAAGCTTACCTTCCACCATCCAGCCTTCTCCTTCAGCATGCACATATAAATTTATTTCATGTTGCTTATGCCAAGAAAACTAAAATGAATGACAAGTATAATTATTAGAAAATAAATAAAAGTCAATTGCTTGTAACTGATTGCTTTATGATTTTAAACTGTCTAAATAAAGAAATAAAAATAATTTAATGCAAGTGAATATAATGTCCACTTTAACTTATATAAATAACTGTGGTATATAAGATATACTAAATTAACTTTTGTTTTGTATTTGGATCTCATTATAATAATTATATTTTCCTTGCCATGAAGTTGTAGAGGCCAACTACTGTAAAATTTAGTAAGAGTGAAGAGAACAAAGAAAAATTTAAAGGGGAAAATCTGTTTTAGGCCTATAAAAGTACAAAGTGCTTTATTCTTAAAATAGGGAATATTGTGTTTTGTATTGAATAATCTTATAAAACACTGCTTAAGTGTCAGCCAATACAGACGAGAGATTGCAAACAAAATCTCTATAGATATAAAAAGATTGATAAGGACAGTGTAGTCAAAATAATTGATATAGTAATCAATTTTTGAAAAAGTATAAAATCTCTTAGCAAGCTAGAAGTAAACATAGCACCTTTAGTGAGTGCCATACTCATTGCCACGTGCTGGGAAATTTGTCCTGTCCTTTAAAGAATATTCTTTAATGCTTCTTGTAAATCTGGTTTCAAGTTTATGAATTCTTAAGATGTTGCATGTCCCTAAAGCTTTGTATCGTTGCCTCAAATCTGAATGATAATCTAAACAGATAGAAGATTTTTGGTGAGGTGTTCATATTCATTGTCTTATAGTATGTTCTCTTCCATTATCTTCTGGCTTGTGCAAGTCTCATTTGATTTTCTGTGAGTCTTATGGAATCTCCTTTGTATGCAAGTTTCTTTATAACTCTTGCTGCTTTCAACGTCTCTCTTTTTTTTGGAGCTTGTAATTTTTAGTAAAATATATCTTGGACTTTTTTTCTACCTGAGTCTATTTTCTCTAGGAACCCTCTAGCTTCTTGGGTCTCAAAGCCTGTAATTCTGAAGTCTAAAAAATTCCTATAATTTTTTTTTGTTTTTGTTTTTGGGTCACCACACCGGCACTGCTCAGGGGTTATTCCTGGCTCCATGCTCAGAAATTGCTCCTGGCAGGCACGGGGGACCATATGGGACGCCGGGATTCGAACTGATGACCTCCTGCATGAAAGGCAAACGCCTTACCTCCATGCTATCTCTCTGGCCCCTAATTTTTTAAAAATATTGTTTTCATAAAATTTGCTTTTCTATTCTTCAGAGACTCTACTTATTCTTTTATTGTTCTCCTTGAACTCATCCATAGTTTTCTGGTTGATGTTCATTTATATTCAACTATTTTTCCACTTCTGTTTTCTAGTGATTTTCTCCATCACATCTTGGAGTTCAAGCTTTTATTACATTATTTTTCTTTTGAGTCACACCAGGCAATACAAAGGACTTTTTTTTTTCTGGCTTAGGGATCACTCCTGGCTGACTTAGGGGGTCATATTAGGTAACAGAGATCAAATCTGGGTTGAACACATGCAAGGCAAATGCTCTACTTCCTGTAATGTACTTTTTGCTCCTCTATAAAAAATTATTTGTTTTTTTTGGGGGCCACCGCCCAGTCGTGCTCAAGGGTTACTCCTGGCTCTATGCTCAGGAATCACTCCTAGCAGGCTCGGAGAACCATATGAATTGCCAGGTATTGGACATTAGTCCATCCTGTGTTGGCTATGTGCAAGGCAAACAAACGCCCTACTGCTGTGATATCGCTCCATCCCATCTATTGAACTTTTTATATCATTTGTCATGCTTCTACTTTCTGCTTGTAGTTTTCTCATTTCAGCACCAATTTTTCTTCTGCACTATTGGCTTTGTGACTACCTGTGCCATTGTTTCTTTGTTCTCGTTAAGCATACCATGTTCTCCGGTGTATAAGACAACTTTTAAAATGAAAATGTCAACCGAAAATCAGGGGTCTTATATCCCAAAAAACGTTTTGATATGCCACCTAAACTAAAATCATCTGGATATTACCATCCAAACAAATTTTCCAACTCAATCCTGCACCAATCACTGCAAGGCTGCTCTGACCGCCTCTCTAACTCAGCCAATCAGAGCAGGCATGTGTGTGTGTGTGTGTGTGTGTGTGTGGGTGTGTGTGTGTGTGTGTGTGTGTGTGTGTGTTTTTGGGTCACACCCAGCAGTGCTCAGGGGAAACTCCTGGCTCCATGCTCAGAAATTGCTCCTGGCAGGCACGGGGGACCATATGGGAAGCCGGATTCGAACTGATAACCTTCTGCATGAAAGGTAAATGCCTTACCTCCATGGCTATCTCTCTGGCCCCAGAGCTGGATTGTATGCATAGAAATTATACAATGTTCTGTACCCGAATCCACACTGTAAAAAGCCTTGCTCATATTGGCCAGAGTCAGAGAGGAAGTTTATTACAGTATAACCTTTGAACCTTTGCTTGTTGTGATTGGCTCACTGTGGAAGATACAGTTGCAGCACAGGAACGTTCTGTCTGATACAGTGAATATAGGCCTGAACCTATGTTTTAACTGCAAAATTAGGGGGTTGTCTTATATGCCCAGTCGTCTTATATACCAGAAAATATGGTACTCACAAAGATAAAGTAATTATCTGAGGATTTACTGAGCTGGCTGGTGCAGGTTGAGTTCTGTGTGTTTTTGCTTTTGCTCATTACCCTTGGTGGGTTTTTATGTGTCTTTCCCATCAAGTTTGCTGTTGTTCTTGCTGTATATAAGGGTGTTGCAGTGTGAAGATCTTCAGGATTCAGAAGCTGAGCTCTTTGATACAGTAGGAATGTGGTATGGAGAGGCCCAGGCTCAAGTGAATCTGCTTGTCCTCCTTCAGAAGAGTGGACTTGTTCACAAACAGGTGATTATATTTACCTGGAAGGGTGTGATAGTGTGTAGTTTTAAGAACTGTGGAGTCTGGGTCCATTGTTTGTGTGTGATGTTTGAGTGTGTGGAGGCTGCTATGCATAGCTGAAAGGGGAGATGCTGTTGGAAGTACTGTACTTTTTTTCTTTTAAATACACAGTCTCTCTCCTTTCTCTTCAGTCACTCTTTCTCTTTATGAAGTCACCTTGTTGGAAGATAGACCATCTTCATAAGGCTGAGTGCCCCATGTCAAGGAATGTCCTTCAAAGCATTTAGACTGGATAGGTCTGGGAGTGAAGTCCTTGCACTGTGCCCAAAAATAATAGATTGACTTTTTTCCTTGCCTCTTTTCCGTATAAATGAGTAATATTTTTTCTCCTTGACTGGTAGTGAGGATTTTTTTGCAAGGATTTGGATGTTCTGACTAATGTACCACAATTTCTGCTTTCACTTTCCAAGCTGAGACCTCTTCTCCTTTGTCACAATGTTTCAAATGCTAGGGCTTGTCCATCAGTTAAATATCACTTCTTAAGAAATTCCTATTTCTGACCCAGTGCCCCTTCTCTCACTTGTGTCCCTTGAATATTCTCCTCCCTCTGTAATAGCAATATTACTCAGAAATGTACTCCAGTCCCTAGTGGGGGTAAGTTCTCAGCACCAAATCAACCTTGATTGTGAGGCATTGCCTTTTTTGAGGGGGTAGTTTGTCACTCCCAGTGATGCTCAGGTGTTACTCCAGGCTCAAAACTCTGACTTCACCTTTCTGTTTCAATCCCAGAAATGAGGTTCAACTTCTTCACTGCTGTCAAATCACTGCCTTAAATGCAGTTTTTAAATATTCACCTTTGGATCTAAGCTCTACATCAGAATTATTCTCAAATTAGGCAAGAAAATATATATATATTTTTGCTAAACAAAAAGAGGCTCAAGTAAGACATTGGCAATTATTCTAGCCTCATACCCTTACATAGGTTTAGCTCAGATGCTCTAATGACGTAAGGCTTAAGTAGTTTTAATTAGTTCTTAGTAAAAATGTAGATATGTCATGCTGTTTTGTGTGTGCTTATCTCTGAGAAAAAGAGCCTACACTCTTTCTCTACCCACCACACCTCCCTTCTGATTATCCAACTCTTAGAATAACATTATCTCTTATCACTTCAGTAAGAGAAGGTTGGATAGCTTTACCAGCAGGTTTATAAAACTCTAAAATTAGGACTGCCAAAAATTGATATAGCAGCAAATTAGGCCCTATGGTGCCAGAAAGTTCTGAATGTTCCTCTAAAATTGTTCCCCAAATGTTTTTGTTTTCTGGAAACCACTGAAGCCCATTTGTGTCTGTCACACTCAATATGAAATAGACCCCTGGGCTTGCACTTGATGGAACACATCAGGTTGTAAATAAATTACTTCTCAAACTTGGCCTAATTTTTCAGTCTAGAAGGGATTTGTAATGGTTTTAAAGTTTCTTGGTCTTTATACTAAGCTACAGAGAATTGGCTTCAGGATTTGCTAAGTAAATAAAAGGTATGCCTTTCTTAGCTTAGGAGTTTCAGAGTCAAGGAGTAACTCCATTGTTAAAATTTTTTTTCAACCCCTAACAAAACAAAACAAAACATTTCTGAGTATGTGAGGCCTTTACAGAATCTCAGGGACAAAGAAAAATAGTTCAAGATTATTTGTATTTGTATTTTAATTAGTTCCACATAAATTGAGTTAAGCTCTCTTACTCTGTGATAGCTGTTAGGCCAGATTCTTATTCTTCTAGCTTATAATTTCCTTCCTATTACAAGAGCCAGAAAGGTATGTTACTCATACTTCTAAGTTACTAATGAAGGGCACTTCTGGTTAGTATAAGCAGAAATGGAATGCATACAAGACAGAAAGCTTAGAGAAAAGGTAAAAATCTGGAGAAAACATAAATTGGATATTAGTCAAAGGGGAGCACGGGTTGAAATTCCAGAGCATGCTCTAGTTAGAGCCACTATAGGTCTCCTATAATGAAAGGAAGTTAAATGCTATTTCAGACTGCCATTGACACACATCACTAGTGAAGTAACTGAAAGCTTATCCCTTTCATTACATCCAGAGCATCATCTTGTGATGGTATCTAAGTGGCTGAGACCTATTCCTCCCCTAAGCTATAGTTGGTTGGCAGGGCATGAAGAAATCACTGTGAAAATGTGAATCTTCATGGTGAAATATTAACTTCCAAGAGTTACCCAGTGGTAGATCCTTTAACCCCAGGAAGGGCATTTTGATGAGGAATAGCTAACCCTTTCCCCACCCCATTTCTCTTCAAAAAAAAAATGAGAAAAATGTATTTTTTGGAAAATGAGAAAGAATGTAATAAAGTTAGGTCTTTAATTCTGATAGATCCTAAAGGAGTTACTCAGTAGATTTGTATATTATTTCTTTTCTTTTCTTTTTTTTTGGGGGTGGGGGGGGGTCACACCAAGCAGCACTCAGGGGTTACTCCTGGATCTATGCTCAGAAATTGCTCCTGGTAGGCTCAGGGGACCATATGGAATGCTGGGATTTGAACCACCGTCCTTCTGCATGCTATCTCTCTGGCCACAGATTTGTATATTATTTCTAAAACAGATTTCTGAAATTGAGTAACAGAGTCATTCAGGTGAAGGGTATTTAGCCTCAATTTGGCTATTAGGCAACAACTGCCAGAAGATGAGTATAGAGACAGTTATAGCAAGGACTTGTCAGGCCTGTTGGAAACAGTGGTGACTAGTGGTGGTGAATGTGCCAGCCTCACTCTTTTAAGTTTCTCAAACTTTTAACCATCTCTTGGTCAGTTTTCAAACTGGTTCAAATTCATTTGAACTTGATTATTCTATAATTCCTCCTGGTCAGTATTTGTGAGCTGCCTTTGATTTTTAAACCTATTTTCTCTTCTGACCTTCATCTACTAATTTGGAATCCACTTTTAGTAAAGTCATTTGCTTGAAAGTTTGGCCTCATTATTATTTACTATTTACTATTTACTTTTTTTTTTTTTTTGCTGTGCTGGAATAGAATTCACACATGCCATTCGAATATTCTTTTGTTGAGCTATATCCCTAGCCTCCTATTCTCAACCTATGTCTAAACTCCAGAAAAATAATTGTTAGTGTTTATAAAGAAAGTATTAGGGATTGTACGCTTGTGTCATACCTCATTCATCTATTGGATCTCCAACTCCAATGTGACTGTGTTTGTAGATAAGGTCTATAAGGAGATTTTACAGATTCCCAAGATCATAATGATGTTATCTCAATCCTAGAAGACTAGTATACTAATATAAATGGATATGACATATGCTAATACTATCTAATATTTAATTTGAGGGAATATTTTCCATTCGATGGCTCATTAGATTTTTTGAGGTCACTTGACTTATTGAGACATTATTTTGCTTCAGTCATTGATATCATGTAATCAATTGATTACAGTGTTATGGAATAAAGACAGGAATTTAAATTCATTATGTATCTTTTGGAGTGGTTTGTAGAACCATTAGATCATTAGAAAATAGAACATCTAGTTAAATAAAAATTGTAATTAAGTCATGAAAACAAAATACTGAGAAATATTGCAAAAGGAATTTTTCCAACTTTAAAGACACAAAGTGTGTGGTCTATAAACCACTGTGACTAATGCCTTGACAAAATACCATATTCAGAACATTCTATTAGGCTTTTTTTTTCCTTTTAGTGTAGGTCCATTGTAAACCAACACTTAAGATTATACGGAAGGTACAAAATACTGTGTAACTTTAGTGTTGAAATTGTTCACTTAATTGTTAGTAAAGATGCCTATTTTGAGTTCTGCCTTGTTGGCTATATTTGTCCATCTTCTAAGATAGCTTTTAAGATGGAAAATGGCTACAGTCACTTGGAACTAAGTCTGCTAGCACACTTAGTCATGTAAATGCTCTCTATGTAATCAAAACTCAAGTATCAAGAGGGAAGTGACTAAAATGTTAAACAATATACTTAAGGTGGCTCAAAAATATTTGTAATGATCACCCAAACACTTGCACATGACACTAAAATCAGTGTATTTTCCTCTATGGTGACTATTTTGAAGGATAGCCTGGATATACATTGTCCTTTTACAGTCAATCCTTCAGAGTAGGATTTAAAATCATTTAAAAGACAAGATTTACATGGCTTTGCCACAGGTTGGGTTTGTAACTTTGTATGTATCACTCAATTTCTCTAAAACTCAGTCCCAACATCTGTAAAATAAGGCTGATTGTTCCTACCTCACAGAGTTGTGATTGTATACTAAATATATGAGATCTAAAAGGTACTTGTTTTATAAGTAATATTTTATTGTATGGACATACATAATTGGTTTATTCATTATTGATGTATGTTTCAATTGTTACTATTTTGTCAATTATAAACCCGGCACATGAACATATGTGTCAATTCTTTGTAAAAGACTTATGCTTTAATTTCTCTCTATATATATTTTTAGGTTTTAAGAATTAGTGTCTTCCAAAGTAGTATGTTCAGCTTATTGGTAGACAATTTTCACTTAGGAGAAAAACAAGTAAATCAATTTTATCATCATTGCTATCTTTAAAAAAAAAAGACAAGATTTAAAAGGTTTTCTTCCTTATGCTTATTTTTCCAAGTTATTAATAACAATTAATAAAGATTTTAAATTTTATATCTATCAGGGTAACTTAATTCCAATTTCCAAAAATAGTCATTTATAGAAGACTTGTCCTGAGCAAAATTGATGAACTTTTCTCTCAGACTCCAAGAAATAACTGTAAATTCTTGAATTCCTGCATTTAGACACATTACAATTCTATAGAATTAAAGTACTAAGGACTAAGTAGATCTAGGTTAAGACACTTCTGAAAAAAAAAAAAGACACTTTTGAATTCATACCAAATCCAAATAATACTGAAGCTATAACATATAAAATGATACAGTTCAAGTCATTCTCTTTCCATGAAATGGAGGGTTTGAAATAAGTCTCTTTTGAGAGTGATTTGATAAATCAAAGCAAAAAAAACTGACTTTAGGGCTCTGGGACTCTGCCTTTTATTGTTTCCAGGTCATGCAAATATTTAGTTTTATTTTTGGTTATAAAATGAGCTCAGTTGGAAAAATTAATGTGGATTTATTATGGGATGTTACATGTTTTAAAAATCTCAGCATCATAAAGGTCATGAAATTAGAGAGTTGTTAAAGAACAGTTTTCACATTTATAAAACAAAGGGTTGAACAAGAAATAGCATATGTCTGATATTTTAATCTAGTAATGGATGTAATATTTTCTCTGAATATATTCAGTGTTTTAAAATTTGCATTTTAACTTCAAAACCTGAAATTAGTTTATATTACCATTACTAATTTGGGCTGGTTCTGAAACCAACCCAAAGAACTCAATAATTGATTTAAACAAAGAGACAAGCCCAGAAAACTTTGGGATGGGGACAGTTGCTTTTATCTCAGCCTTTCCCCTATAGGTTAAAATAAACCTAAACATAGGTTGAATCATTATTCTGAAACCTTTGGTTTAGGATTTTAGATAAGATGAAGTGTATCTCAGGAACCAACCACCTATGGGGACATTTATTGTTATTTTTGTGTCTACCAGTCTATCATTCACCCTTCCAAAAATGTGCTGCTCTGCTGTTTTCCTATAAAAATTGATTCTTGTGAGAGTACAGAAAGATGGCTGTTCTGAGAATGCAAAATACCATCTTTAACCTACCCACTTGTTGTTAATAAAGCTCTTTTATGACTCATCATCATGTCTCTAAGTAGATTGGCCCCCAAGCAGCAGAGAAACCAAACTTTTAGGTCCCTTCTAAAAGGGACAATATACATGACAAAATACATGACAATATAAATATTGGACAATATATCCATAATCAAGAAATAGAGAACTCTTGGTTCTAACCTCATTCTCAATGTTTTTCTCTTTGATGTTATGGCAGGAACTGTGCAGATAAGGTACTCCAAAGTCCACTAACCTCTGATGCCCTAATGTTCGCTGATAAACCACGAAGGGGAGTTTCAGTGGGATAAAGAGAAGTGGTAGTCAGTGAGATTTCTTCTCTATTTGTAACTTCCATTGACATCCTGCTAGCAGCACAGCCCAGTCTTAAGCTTCTTCCAGAACTATGGAGCCTTCTGTGTGTACTGACCCCAGATACACAGAGATATTGAGGCTGCTGCGTAGCCATCTTAGAGTCTAGTTCAAATGAACCCACTGACTTTCAACTGGTGTCAAGTTCAGATATTGCAATGGGGTACACATCACAGTTATAGAACTTCAAAAAATTTTGTCCTCTCCTGATTGAAGAGGGATCTCATTCATCACATGTCTGTTCTAAGAAGTAGGATAGAGAAAGAAAGAAAATGTAGCAGCTCCCTTGCAGGACAGGGTGCAGCTTAGATATGGGGCACATATTTCTCCTTACACTTAATCATGCAGTCATACTTAACTACAAAGGAGTCAGGTATGCTTATTTGACTAAAACCCTGGGAAGCCACACATCAAATAATAGAAGGAGTGATGGGAAAAAATGAGTAGTCTTGGCCGATCGTGATAGAGGAGGAAATTCTTATATTCAACAACATTTATTAAATGTTGTAAATCCTGCTACCTTTTGGTATTCATAAGTGATTAAAATAAAATCACTACCTCAGGGGCTGGGGATATAGTTCAGTGGCAAGACTATTTCCTTTTATATGTGAGACCCTGGGTTTGATACCTAATACTACCAAATCCCCCCAAACCCCAAAATAGTTGCATGAAAGGGTGGGTCAACATTTTTTGGTTGGAAGCTAAGCGGGAAAAGCAAATAGTCTAATTCTAGAGTCAAGGAGGAAGTGAAAGAATCTTTTCTGGGGTGAGAAGAATGGCAGTTTTGCCTTGATTTTCATTTTTTTGGGGACTATACTCAGCAGTGCTCAAGCTAACGCCTAGCTCTGCACTCAGAGATCACTCCTGGCAGTGTATGGAGGACCATATGAAATGTTGGGTACTGAACCCAGGTTGGCCATATGCAAGGCAAGTTGCCTGACTGATGTACTATTGCTCTAATCCCTGGCCTTGATTTTCAAATTAAAGATAAGAAATCTAAAAACTAGACTGAAAATAATATTTCCTCTCAGGAATATGAGGCTGGCAAAGATGAAACAATTGAGTTCTTCTAACCTCTCTTGGACAGGAACAAAAATCTTTCTAATATGCCAGCTTTCTGGTGTATGTATATGCTCTCTGTGTGTGTTTGCTCATGTGTAATGTAATTGTGGATATGTAGAGAGTGGCACAGTGGAAATTATGTGTGGTGCAACATTTTTGTCCATTTTTTTGAACACACCTGGCATTGCTCGGGGGTTAATCCTAGCTTTGTGCTCAGAAATCACTCCCAGCAGGCTCAGGGGATCATATAGGATTCTAAAGATTGTGTTGAGTCGGCAGCATGCAAGGCAAATTCCCAACCACTGTGCTATCACTCTAGCACCCTGTGCAGGGAAATTTACCTAACAGATAGTCTAGAGTAAGTCTTATATTTACAGAGAAAGCTGAGACTGAAGTTGGAAGATGAATAGTGCTTGCTGTGCCCTTGCACACATATCAGAATAATATTTCATATCATGGAGAGAACACAATGATTATTACTACTAAAACATTAATAATTAGAACACTGATTATTGTGTCTGTAAGGTTGGATCTGGTCTAGATCTTTGGCAATATTTCACTTACCTTAATAATTGTGGCAATTAGTTAGATGTGACCTTGCCATGTTAATAATGTATCATTTATTTACAAAGATCATGTCAGCCTTGCTTCCAGCTTCTTCCTACATCATCTAAAATTAGCTGCTGTCAGCATCATCTTCTAAATTGAGCTGTGATCATATTACTGGCCTACTTAAATAATTCTGCAATGAACGTTCCCTACCTCTTAATGAATAGAACTGAACTTTATAGTGAGGCATTTGAGGACACCATTAATGAGCTTCAGCCACCTCTCCAAATCTTGTTATTAGTCCCACTTTTAACTCCTTATTTAGATATGTTGTTGAAAATCTATAATTGTTAGTAAGGTAGAAAATTCAAAATTGAAGGGATAACAGTTCTGGAAGCAGGTTTCCAGGATCCCTGCTGGATTAAGGACACCTCCCTGGTTAGTAGGTTACTACCCACTGGGAAGGCTGGGAAGGTAGTGTGCACTTGGGGACTGCAATTTATGCCCCCCCCCTTTTTTTACAGCTAACTCAGACAAATGTTTCATTGTTTTAATGCTTACATTCCCTTTCTGCTCATGTCAGTGACCATCTGACAGCCTATCTTTGCACCACCCTTTCATTTATGTTCTTCAATCTTTGTATAAAACATATTATTCACCTACTTGCCACTGTGTCCAATTATTATGGCAATCACCCCACAAAACACTTTTTTTTGCTTTGTGGGTCATACCTGGTGATGCTCAGGGTTTCCTCCTGGCCCTGAGCTCAGAGATTACTGCTGAAAGAAACTGGGGGAACGTATAGGCCAGAGATTGAACTCTGTTGGTCACATGCAAAACTAGCTTACTACCTGCTGTATTATTGCTCTGCCCACCTCAAACTTCATAAAATTTAACTTTGTATTTCCAAATCCTAATGACTTTAAAATCTTTAAATGTTCATTTCTTAATCATTTTAAAAATAAAATAGCTAAATTTTGTGTCCTGACACCTGTTTCCACATGTGTATGGAGCTATTCTAACTTGATGAGCTCATTTCTGACATTATATTCCCAGAGATAGTAGCAAATTCTATCGATTAAGGGCATAATGTCCAAAAAAACCTGTTCTACATCAGGTGCCAGTCCTAGTCCTGGCCATCCCCTGTGCTTCTGACTAAACTGTCATAAAGTACAAGTTCCCACAGGCTCTCTCTTCTTAAGACTTTAGATGTCAGTCACAAACCCAGGTGATTATAATACATATCAACAATGTTTATAATCAGAAGATCTTAGAACCATTCCTCAGAATACATTAATCTGCTAAAATGAGTGACAAAACTCAAGAAGCCTGTTTATTCAATGGATCACCTAGTTTTACAAAGGCTATAACTCATAAACTGAAGAGACATCTAAAAAGTTAGAGCAAATACTTTTCATGTGAGAGCCCCAGGTTTGAACCCTAGCATCTCCAAAAAAAATACAGTGCAACCAAAACAGAAGTTATTACTTAGAAACAAACAGATGGAAGAGCTGCACAGGACATGATCTGAAACAAAAGGGCTATAAAGCTTCCATGCTCACTTTAAGTGCTCCATTATCCCCAAATCTTCACATGTTCACCAACCTAGAAGCTTGCCAGGCACATTTTTTTGAGTTCAGTAGAGGTTCCATTACTTAGGCATGATGGGTGAATTTACTAACAATCAAACTCAGTCTCAGCCCATCTCCTTTTTCCAGAAGTCTAAGGGGTGGGATGAAAGTCCCAAATATGGGCAGAGGCAGCATCTGTTGTGGCGGCAGTGGGTGAGGTTCTGTGGGATCAGCATAGAACAAAGAACTAAGGACTGCCATCCTGAGCTGGGGCCACTTTCACTCTTCAGATAATATTTCACCAACATAAATTGCCTTGAGAGTGGGTAAGGCTAACAGTGACTTAGGAAAATAAAGCACATTAAAACTACAAAAGGAACTATGGTAACATGCACAAAATCCCCTCACACCTGAGGGTGAAGATTGCAGTCCTACAGACCCTAGATAATCTATATAATGCTCTATAGAACCTCTTTGAAATAGAGTTCAGCGTGAAAATGCTTAAGATATTCAATGAGATTAAAAAAAAAATAACGGAAATGACTACCAGCAAAACACAGGAGAAAATGAGAGCTGCTATCAATAAGAAAAATACAAACCAAAAAAAAAAAAAAAAAAAAAAGAAAGAAAGAAAAAAAAAATGAAGAAGAAGAAAAATATAAACTGAAAATTTGTTAAATAAAATGAAGAATTCATTGGAAAACCCTCACATTAAAGTAACAGCTCTGTTGGTACTCTGAATTAGTATAATTAATGAGCTTAATGAAAACGAAGTACAGAAAACCTCTAGACAACAGCAGAAGATGAAAAAAAATGCCTCCAAATAAAACAAGTAGTAGGTGAAAATATACTTAAAATAAGCAAAGTGATAACAATAGAACTTTGAGGCTGGAGTAGTGGCACAAGTGGTAAGGCATCTGCCTTGCCTGCGCTAGCCTAGGACGGACCATGGGTATCGATTCCCTGGCATCCCATATGGTCCCCCA
Source organism: Suncus etruscus (assembly GCF_024139225.1). NCBI lineage: Eukaryota > Metazoa > Chordata > Mammalia > Eulipotyphla > Soricidae > Suncus > Suncus etruscus. The sequence goes on along the minus strand of NC_064850.1, from coordinate 94,666,423 downwards.
AGCCAGAAGCGATTTCTGAGCGCCTAGCCAGGAGTAACCCCAGAGCATCACAGGGCGTGGCCCAACCCCTCCCCCGCAAAAAACAACCAAAAACTTTGAGATGAATTTAAAAGAAACTACATAAGGAATCATTGGAGGGGCTGGTGGCAGTGGTGGCACAGGGCGTAAGGCATCTGCCTTGTGTGCACTGGCCTAGGACAGACCTTGGTTTGATCTCCTGGCGTCCCATATGGTTCCCTCAAGCCAGGAGCAATTTCTGAGCGCATAGCCAGGAATACAGGAGTAACCCCTGAGCATCACCAGGTGTGACCCAAACCCCTCCAAAAAACAAAACAAAACAAAACAACAGAATATCATTGGAGTCCCAAAGAGAAAGGAAGAAAATCCCTTTGATGAAGCAAAGACATAATTTCTGGGAAGATCTCAGCTAAAAAATATATGTACCCACATCCTGGATGCCTGAAGAGTCTCAGCCATAAGAGGCCCAAATAACCTCCCCCCATAAGGCATATATCCAAGTTTTAATAATGGAAACCACAGAGAGAGAATACAAAAAGCAGAAAGGTAAAAAAAGGGAAATTACATACAAAGGAGCATCCTTAATACTTATAGCATATTTATCACAAGAAGCCCTTCATGCCCAAAGTAGTGGTGGAACATAGTAAAAAAAAAAAATCAGAAAAATACATACTTTACCAAGAATGCTTAGCCCAATCAAACTCCTATTCAGGTTCAAAGGAAGGATACACAGCATCACAGACAAAGAACACCTGAACTTCACAGACACAAAACCAATATAAAAGAAGTATTGGGGCCCACCCACGCGGCTCGCCAGCGATACGGTCTGCCCCGCCCCCCGCAGCGTTTCCCCTGGCTTCCAAAAGGTAGGGAGGCTCCGCCCACCCACGCGGCCCGCGGCGAACGGTTCCGCCCCCCACCCCCGCAGCGTTTCTCTGGCCTCCAGAGCTAGGGAGGTCCGCCCACGCGCGCGAACGGTCGCCCCGCCCCGGCAGCGTTTCTCTGGCCTCCAAGAGGCTAGGGAGGCTCCGCCCCCACCACGCGGCCCCGCGCGAAACGGATCTGCCCCGCCCCCGCAGCGTTTCCCCTGGCTTCCAAAAGGTAGGGAGGCTCCGCCCACCCCACGCGGGTCCCGCGCGAACGGTCCCGCCCCGCCCCCGCAGCGTTTCTCTGGCATCCAGAGGCTAGGGAGGCTCCGCCCGCTCCCGCAGCATTTCCCCTGGCTTCCAAAAGGTAGGGAGGCTCCGCCCCACCCACGCGGCCCGCGCGAAACGGTTCCGCCCCCGCCCCCGCAGTGTTTCTCTGGCCCTCTAGAGGCTAGGGAGGCTCCGCCCACCCACCGCGGCCCCGCGCGAACGGTTCGCCTGCCCCAGCAGCGCCCCGCCCACTCACGCCGGTTCCGCCCCGCCCCCCGCTGGGCTTTTGCTGCCTCTCAGCACTAGCTGACAACATAGGGCAAAGCAAGGAATCAGGCCACAGAAAGAGCAAGGAGGAGCCAAACCTCAGCAAGCTCTCCCAACAGTACCTCTAGATCCACCCTCAGGGAGGAGACCAATTCCCACACAACAGGGGATCAAAACAGGCTGAAATCGGAAGGAACAGCACTCCAAAGCACACCAATAAATACAAAAAAAATATGGGTAAATCAAAGAGAACCCTAAGTTCTGAAGATACGGAGACAAACCCTAACAAGTTTCCAAGTCCGCCAAAACGCACAGATCCCTGGGAAGGCGAACTAAAAGCAGCAATGAGGAAGGAAATGCAAGAATTAATAAAAGAAAATGAGAGAAACCTTAGCTACAGAATATAAGATAGCTATGGATGAACGAATAAGCCAAATTAAAGAAGAATGTTAAAGAGCATGAGAGAGACCATACAAAAAGAAGTGAAGGAATTAACAGACAAAGTAACAAGCCTTACTAGCAGAAACACAGAGTTGGAGAAACACATTGAAGAACTCGAAGGAAAACTGCAAACAAAAAATGACCAAGAAACCAACAAGAAATAAAAGGCAAAGCACTGGAAGGAAAAGTCCAGTACCTAATGAACAAGGACAAAGAAACAATCTAAGAATCGTGGGTATACCAGAAGGGGAGGAAATAGGGAAGGGGAAGAACAAGTAGTCAGAGAGATAATAGCAGAGAACTTCCCCACCCTCTGGAATGAAACTTCAGGGCAAATACAGGAGATCAAGAGGGTCCCTAATAAAATAGACCCCAATAAACCAACACCAAGACATATCGTAAATCCAAATGGCAAAAAACAAAGAGAAAGAGGAACTTCTTAAAGCAATAAGAGAGAAAAAAAACCTCAAATACAAAGGTAGGGGGACATAAGAATCAAACCAGATCTCCCAGTCGAATAATTCAAGCAAGAAGACAGTGGAAATAACATATTTAAACGACTGAATGAAGAAGAAAACTTTCCAACCTAGAGTCCAATACCCAGCAAAACTATCATTCATATGGGAGGACAGACTAAAAACATTCTCAAACAAGACCGAACTAGAGCTATTTGTGCAAACAAAACCGATTCTAAACGACCTACTCAGAGATGAATTACACAATCCAAACCCTCGATTGTAACAAAAAACCACCCTACACAACACAACTGCACAACAGTCCTCTCTCTCAATAATCTCCCTAAATGTTAATGGCCTAAACTCCCCAATTAAAAGACGCATAGTAGAGAACTGGATTAGGAAAAATAAACCGGACTTCTGCTGTCTGCAAGAAACACATCTACAGATGCAGGATAAGCACAGGCTTAGAATAAAAGGATGGAAAGTAATTATTCAAGCCAATGGAAAACAAAAAAGAGCAGGGACAGCCATTCTTATATCAGACCAAATCACTTTCAATCTCAAGAAAGTGATCAGAGATAAAGAGGGTCACTACTTACTGATCAGGGGAACACTAGATCAAGAAACACTAACCCTGGTCCAAATATCTATGCACCTAATGTAGACTCAGCAAAATATGTGAGGTCAACTGCTCGTAAACCTGGAGAAACACATGAGGGGAAATGTGATAATAGTAGGGGGACCTCAATACTCCACTATCATCACTGGACAGATCCACCAAACAGAAAAATAGCAAAGAAATAAGAGCTCTGAATGAAAAATTAGAAGATTTAGGACTAATAGACTTATATAGAGCCCTCCACCCTCAGAAAACAGAATACAACATTCTCTCAAGTCCACATGGAACCTTCTCCAGAATAGACCATGTCTTAGGAAACAAAGCCAACCTATATAAGACCAGGAAGGTAAGGATCATTAGAAGTACCCTTTCAGATCACTATGCAACAGAGCTCAAAATTGGGGTCAAGAAGAAGCAATGGAGAAAAACTAATACCTGGGAGATTAAACAACATGCTGCTCAACAACAGCTGGATCAAAGAGCAACTCAAGGAAGAAATAAAAAGATTCCTTGAGACAAATGATAATGAAGAGACAACATGTCAAAATTTGTGGGACACAGCAAAAGCAGTAATTAGGGGGAAACTCATAGCAATACAGGCCTATGTCAAGAAACAGGAAAATAACAAAAACCAACAGTTTAAAAGATCACCTCAAAAGAATTGGAACAACAGCAACAGAGAAACCCAACCACAACCAGAAGGCAAGAAATAATAAAAACCAGAGCAGAAATAAACAGCATAGAAACTAAGAAAACAATACAAAAAATCAATGAGACCAGGAGTTGGTTTTTCGAAAAAATAAACAAGATAGACAAACCACTGGCAAAACTCACCAAAAAAAAGAGGGAAAAAACCCAAATCAGTAGGATCACAAATGAAAGGGGAGAGATTACAACAGAACCCCAAGAAATACAACATATCATGAGATCATATTATGAGCAACTCTACTCAGCTAGGATAGAGAACCCAGGAGAAATCGACAGATTCCTGGAGAAAAACCCTCTTCCAAGACTGGACAAAGGAAGAACTAGAAAGCCTAAACAGACCAATCACCTCAGAGGAAATTGAAGATGTAATTAAAAAACTCCCTAAGAACAAAAGCCCAGGCCCAGACGGATTTACAGGTGAATTCTACCAAACATTCCGAGAAGATTTACTACCACTTTTTCATAGGCTCTTCCAAACCATAGAAAAATCAGGAATCCTTCCTAACTCCTTCTATGAGGCAAATATCACACTCATCCCCAAAGATGGCAAAGACATCACTAAGAAAGAAAACTACAGACCAATCTCACTAATGAACATAGATGCAAAGATACTCAACAAAATCTTAGCAAACCGAATCCAGCTCTTCATCAAAAAGATCATACATCATGACCAAGTGGGATTCATACCAGGAATGCAAGGTTGGTTCAACATACGCAAATCAATTAACATTATACATCACATCAACAACAAGAAAAGCAAAAACCACATGATCATATCAATCGATGCAGAGAAGGCGTTTGACAAAATCCAACACCCTTTCATGTTAAAGACACTCAGCAAAATAGGGTTAGAATGAACCTTCCTCAAGATAGTTACAGCTATTTATGAAAAGCCTACAGCCAACATTATACTTAATGGCGAGAAACTAGAAGCATTCCCACTAAGGTCAGGAACTAGGCAAGACTGTCCACTCTCTCCACTCTTATTCAATATAACATTAGAAGTCCTAGCAATAGCAATTCGACAAGAGAAGGGAATCAAAGGAATCCAAATTGGGAATGAGGAACACAAACTATCTCTATTTGCAGATGATATGATGATATACATCGAAAACCCCAAAGAGTCCACAGTAAAACTCCTAGAAACAATTAACCAATACAGCAAAGTGGCTGGATACAAAGTCAATACACAAAAGACAGTAGCGTTTCTATATACAAACAACGAAGTCGAGGAGAGAGAGATTAAAAATACAATACCATTTAAAATAGTATCAAAAAATATCAGGTACCTAGGAATCAACCTTACAAGGGAAGTGAAAGATCTATACCAGGAAAACTTCAAAACGCTTCAGAAAGAAATTGAAGACGATCTAAAGAAATGGAAGAACATCCCATGCTCATGGATAGGTAGAATTAACATAATCAAAATGACTATCCTACCCAAACTACTATATAGATTTAATGCAATCCCTATCCAAATCCAGACACCATTCTTTAAAGAAATAGAACAATCAGTCACAAAATTTATCTGGAACCACAAAAGACCCAGGATAGCCAAACACATACTGAAAAACAAAAAGCTGGGAGGCATCTCCTTACCTAACTTGAAACTATACTATAAAGCTATAGTAATCAAAACAGCATGGTACTGGAACAGAAACAGGACCTCAGACCAGTGGGTCAGAATAGAATTCCCAGACATAAACCCCAAAATATACAGCCAAATAATATTTGACAAAAGAGGCAAGGATCTGAAGTGGAACAAAGGAAGTCTATTCAACAAATGGTGTTGGTACAACTGGAAAATCACATGTACGAAAGTGAAGATTGACCCATACCTCACCCCTTATACAAAAGTTAACTCAAAATGGATCAAAGACCTTGAAATCAGACCCGAATCTATAAAGTTTATCGAGAATAAAATAGGCAGAACACTCGAAGACCTATATATCAAAAAGGTCTTTGAGAATGGAGCACCAATGGCAATAACGTTAGCATCAAATATAAACAGATGGGACTATATCAAACTAAAAAGCTTTTGCATGGCAAAAGAAACCCTACTTAACGCAAAAAGACAGTTAACAGAATGGGAAAAAATCTTTTCACTCGATATATCAGATAAATGGCTGATATCTAGAACATACAAAGCACTCAGAAAGCTGAGCCCCCCAAAACCAAATAAAGCCATAAAAAAATGGGGAGATGAAATGAATAGACACTTCTCTGAGGAAGACAGAAGGATGGCCAACAAACACATGAAAACATGCTCACCTTCACTCATTATCAGGGAGATCCAAATCAAGACAACAATGAGATACCACCTTACACCAGTGAGGATGGCTCACATCAAAAATAATGGAAACAGGGGCCGGGCGGTGGCGCTAAAGGTAAGGTGCCTGCCTTGCCTGCGCTAGCCTTGGACGGACCGCGGTTCGATCCCCCGGTGTCCCATATGGTCCCCCAAGCCAGGAGCAACTTCTGAGCGCATAGCCAGGAGTAACCCCTGAGCATTACTGGGTGTGGCCCAAAAACCAAAAACCAAAAAAAAAAAAAAAAAAAAAAAAAAAAAAAAAAAAATAATGGAAACAACCTTTGTTGGCGGGGATGCGGTATGAAAGGAACTCTCATCCACTGCTGGTGGGAATGCCCCCTAGTCCAACCCCTATGGAGAACAGTCTGGAGAGTGCTCAAAGAACTCAGAATTGAGCTGCCATTTGACCCAGCAATTGCGCTCCTAGGCATATACCCCCCAAGTTGAAAGGACATTCATTCCAAAATATGTATGCACCCCACTATTTATCGCAGCACTCAGTATAATAGCCAAATCTTGGAACCAACCTCGATGTCCAACAACAGATGAATGGATCATTAAGATGTGGTACATATACACAATGGAATACTACATGGCAGTCAGAAATGATACAATCACAGACTTTGCAGCAACGTGGATGGACCTAGATCATGTTATGTTAAATGAAGTAAGTCAGAAGACAAAAGATAAACACAGAATGGTAGCACTATTCTGAAGCACCTAGAACATATATTTTATACACAACTAATACCTAACAACCAAATAAAAGGGTTTAACAGGGTAGAATCTCCAAACACTGTTATAGTCAACATATACTTGGGAGCAGTGTCCAAAATACATGAAAAAGGAACAACATGAACTCTTAACTACACATTATACCACAAAGAAAACAACAACAAAAGAAACAGCAACATAGAGAGAACAGGTATGTAATCAGACTTCTACAACAAAGGCCCACAATAATCCCTTAGAGATCGTATACAGGAACAGAAGTATAGAAGACCATGGGAAATCACTGACTGCAATGGAAACATACCATAACACTATGTTTTAATGCCTTTATCTTACTATATTTTAAATAACCTCTCAGCTTTTCTGTTCACAGGCGCCCTTGGATACAAAGGGCGGACAAACTAAGACGGCAACTCGGGATACCACGCGAGATACCATACCTTGCTTGCAATACGAGATGGCCCTGAGAAAACTCTTTGACATACACTTTATCTCTAGGTTACACCTTCTTTTAGGAACTGAAGCACGTGACCAGTCAGACCACCGAAGCAGTAACTGAGACGTACAGACTTAAACTACAGGCTCTACTTTTTTTTTTATTTTTTCTCTTTTCCCCCTTTTCACTTTTCTCTTTTCTATTCTTCTCTTTGCTTTTTTCCCTTTCTCTTCTCCCTTTCTTTCTAAGCTATTTTCTCTTTTCTCTCCCTTCATACCCCTCCATATACCTTCCCCTTTCTCCCCTCCAGAAATCCAACTATCCCTTCACCCCCCAATCCCATCCAGATCTCCCACCATATTGAAACTCTTCACCCTCAGTCCTTAATCTATTAGGCATCAAGATCGACCTCCTACCCAACGAACCAGTACCCAGCACCCAGGCGAGGGGACACCCAGTCAAACCCACACCTCGTCTCCTGCAAGAAAAGACAGCCAACTCCCCTGCGGACTCATGATGCGAGGCCCTCCATACCAACTCCCCCTAATGTGGACTGTTTCTTGAAACTGGACCTAGGTCCAAAAGTATCCCCAAAGCAAGAACTCTTCCAAGACCTCCCTGCCACAAATTTTTACCAATCTGAAGAAGGTCAGGGGTGTGATATAAAGATGCCTGGGAACCCATGCACCACAAGAAAAACCCAAAAGACAATGGGAAAAACTGTACTTCCAACATAGGCATAAGACCTGTAATATAGCACCACTTTACCTGCTTTCCCCCAAATGTAAGATAGTCTTTTGCACCACTTTGGTCCTTTAAAAACTTCGCTAACTCATTTTATTTCTTTTCTTTTCTTTTTTTTTATTTTTTTTTAAAATTAATTAAGTTATTTTTTTAAATGTCTGTCCTACATATACATTTGTGAGCTGATACATTTTTATTCCTTTTTTTTTTAATCATTTTTGGGTATGTGACCTGTTTCTGTTATCCCCTCTGTCCACCCCCAAATACACCGACAATATAAGGTAGCACCGTTTCTCCCTGCAAAGGCACACTAAATAAAGGGGAAATCTTACATAAAAAAAAAGAGCTCTTGTCTACTAGAGATAAGAACTCATAGTTGTTTACAATACAGGGATATCTCCTACCCTGAAAATATGTCATGTGGAATCAACTTAGACTTCAGGTGATTAGATACCATTCATCCAGCCTTGAACCCTGGACCCCAGACATAGAAACGGCACAGTTCCTCACAACAGCTACAAGAAACAAATCCCAGCCGGGACAGCCTTAATACTGTGGGGCCACCAACAAGGACCAGCTCTAACATGATATCCTGACAACAAGGAAAATGTGAACAACCTGACCTTAGAACAGATTAGCCTACCTTACCAGCCAATGACAAGACAAAACCAGAAGACTTGTCACCCTTTGGTAGGTCCAAAAGCCAAGATAGCGAGTTATAGAGGACTGGCTGCTAGAACCATGACCAGACTGTATATATCTTGGGACCAATAAAAAAGCCCTAGTTCAGGGTTTGAACTATGACCTGCACAATACTTATGATCCCCAGTTCCAAAGGTCTGGCAGAGACAATTGTAACGGAATGGGGCTTCGGGAAGCACAAAGAAAGACGCTATCCTAGGCGCCATCCCAGGTTCAACACAAAGACCAAGATCTCCAACCACAGAAGATGGATTAAAATGACACTGAAGGAACGGAACCTCAAGAACCACAAAGACTGACTTCATCATAAGTCCCACCTCAGGATCCGTGCAGATACAGAGACCTCTAGACACAGAGGTCTGAGTGTATCACACAGGACAGGGCAGAAGTCTTCCACACACCACAAAAGCACCACCGGGAAAATAAATGAGCCTGAGCAGAGTCTATAGTTGATCCCATGACAATATACTCCAAGGATGGAGAAACCCCATATTTCTTAGGCCAAGTGAATTCCTCTTTGAATGACCCCAATATTTACTGTGCCAGGGCAGGAGGGAAAAAACAAAAATAAAAAAAGTACAAAACCTCGGTTATTTTTTTATATATATATTATTTTTTTATCTTCATTTTTTATTATTATTATTATTTTTATTTACCTACCTATCTTTGGTAGATTTCTCTGTTTGGGTGTGATTATTGAAATTGTTGTCCCCAGTTATACTTTTTTTTTTTCTCTTCTTTTCTTTCCTTTCTTTATGTGCTATGCCATGTTTCTTATTTCAAGACCATAGCGGTTTTCGTTTTGATTTGTTTTTGTTTGTTTCTTTTTTGTTTTTGTTTTTGTTTGTCTGTTTTTCTTTGTTTTTTTTTTTTTTCGTTTGCTTGTTTTTTTTTTTTTTGTGGTGCTAATCGATATAGCCGGAATCCTCACTGGATATTTGACACTGCTTTTGGTACGGGGGGAGTGTTTCACCTTCTTTATCTCCTTGATCTCTCAAAGCGTTGATGAGAGCCCCTAGAAGGATTCCGCACATTTTCGGCATATTAGTCTCTTACCCCAGCTTATTTCTTTTCTCTTTTTCAAACAAAACCATTTATCTTGAACTAACTAGTCCTACCTCCAGTTAGAGGGGGAAATAAGGGAGACATCAAGACCAAACAGGTGCAAGACTACTAGGTAGTGGGTCAGATACAGAGGGGACCACATATTCTAGCCGCCCTGAGGGTGAGGGAAGAGGAAATGGGAGGGAGGACAAAAATGGAGGTATAGGTAAAGACAATCTGGTGATGGGAATCCCCCTTGCTTTTATGTAAATATGTACCTAAAATAATATTGTCAACAATATGTAAGCCACGATGATCAAAATAAAAATCATATTAAAAAAAAAAAAGAAGTATTGGGGGAGCTGGAGAGATAGTATGGAGGTAAAGTGTTTTTGCCTTGCATGCAGAAGGTCAGTGGTTCGAATCCTGGCATCCCATATGGTCCCCTGAGCCTGCCAGGAGCAATTCCTGAGCATAGAGTTAGGAGTAACCCCTGGTGTGACTCAAAAACCAAAAAAAAAAAAAAAAAAAAAAAAGAAAAAGAAGTATTGCTGTCCATCTTAGATTAGTACGTGCTTGCACAACTGCCTTGGCCTCACCTCTGACAATTTTTAAAGAAATGGATCAAATACTTCTAAACTTCATATGACCTCCATGATTAGCTAAAGCAATCCTTAGTAAAAAGAAGATGGGAAGGCATCATCCTTTTTAATTTCAAATTGTACTACAAAGCAGTAGTAATAAGATAGAAATGACATTGATATAAAAACAGACTCAGATCAGTGTAATAGAATTGAATATCCTCAGGCAGAGCCCCAGGTATATAATAAGGTAATTGGTTTTTGGGTCACACCCAGAAGCACTCAGGGGTTACTCCTGGCTCTATGCTCAGAAATCGCTCCTGTCAGGCTCAGGGGACCATATGGGATGTGAGGATTAGAACCACCATCCTGCATGCAAGGCAAACACCCTACCTCCATGCTATCTCTCTGGTCCCATATAATAAGGTAATTTTTGATAAAGGATCAAAACATGTGTAGTAGATCAAGCAAAGCCTCTTCAACAGTGGTGCTAGAAAATCTTGTCATCTATGTGCAGGAAATTGAACTCAGATGTCTGCCTGACACCATGCACTAAAGTAAATTTGAAATATCAGAGGTAAAACCGAGAGGTATATATAGAAAATATAGCAAGTCTCTCCATAACATTAAAGTAAAAGGTATGTTTAAGGATGAAACACCAGTGGCCAAATAAGTTGAAACAAAGATAAACAAATGGGCCTACATTAAATTAAGAAGCTTATGAATGTCAAAGGAAATGAGGAACAGGATACAAAACCTCCCTCAGAATGGGAGAAACTATCCACCCAATAGCCATCTAATAAGGAGTTAATATCTAAGACATATAAGGCACTAACAGAACTTAACAAGAGTAAATATCTAACCTTATCAAAAAATGTGGAGAAGGGGCCGAGCGGTGGCGCTAGAGGTAAGGTGCCTGCCTTGCCTGCGCTAGCCTTGGATGGACAGTGGTTCAATCCCCCGGTTTCCCATATGGTCCCCCAAGCCAGGAGCGACTTCTGAGCGCATAGCCAGGAGTAACCCCTGAGCGTCACCGGGTGTGGCCCAAAAACCAAAAAAAAAAAAAATGTGGAGAAGAAGGGCGGAGTGATAGCACAGCAGTAGGGCGTTTGCCTTGCATGTGGCTGATACAGGACAGACCTTGGTTCTCTCATCCATATGGTTCCCCAAGCCAGGAGCTATTTCTGACCGCATAGCCAGGAGTAACCTGAGTGTCACTAGGTGTGGTCCCCAAACAAACAAACAAACAAAAAACCCCAATAAAACAAAAAATAAATGTGGGGAAGAGATGAACAGAAATTTCCTCAAAGAAGAAATCAAGGGCCCAGAGTGATAGCACCATGGTTAGGGCGTTTGCCTTGCATGCAGCTGACTCGGGTTCAATCTCCAACATCCCAAAAGGTCTCATGAGTCCGCCAGTAGTAATTTCTGAGCACAGAGCCAGGAGTAAACTCTGAGCACTACCAGATGTAGCCCAACCCCTGCTCCCCCCCAAAAAGAAAAAAAGTAAGAAAATATACAAATGGTGAAAAGGCACATGAAAAACGGTTTCACATCATTAATCACAAGAAATATGCAAACAAAATCAACAATACAATGCCACCTCACACCACAGAGATTGGCACACATCAAAAACAAGAGTGACTAGTGATGGCAAAAACGCAGGAAGAGGAGCTGGAACAGTGGTGCAGAGTGGTAAGGTATTTGCCTTGCCGGCGCTAGCCTAGGACAGACTGTGGTTTGATCTCACAGTGTCCCATATGGTCCCCTAAGCCAGGAGTGATTTCTGAACACATAGCCAGGAGTAACCCCTGAGAGTCACAGAGTGTGACCCCCCCAAAAAAACAAACAAACAAACAAACAAAAAACAAAAAAAACCACAAAAGAATTCAGAGAGAAAGGGACACTCATTTTTTGCTGGTGAGAATGTAGACTGGTCCAGCCTTTTGGAAAAACAATATGGACATTTCTCAAAAACCTAGAAGTTGAGCTTTCATATGATTCAGCAATATCACCCTAAGACTATACCCTAGGGGCCAAAAATCACAATGCAGAAAGGCATTTGCTCTCCTATGTTCATTGCATCAATACCCAGACTAGTCACAATCTGTAAACAATCCATTTATCCAAGAATAGATAGACAGATAAAGAAACCATGGTACATCTACACAATGGAATACTATGCAACTATTAGAGAAATGATATTATGAAATCTGCCTATACAAGGTTGGATATAAAGAGTATTATGTTGAGCAAAATGAGTTTGAGTGATGGACATGACTCATTTTTACTCATTTTTGGGATAGTATGGAAATAATACCCAAGGATGTTTACCACAATGGGTGGGGCAGTGCAGTTAGGGGGCCACTATGACAATAGTAGTTGGAAATGACCATTTGACATGTACTGGGTGCTGAAAAGAGGGAAAGTGATGTATATGATACTCCTTCAATAACCGTATTGCAAATCAGTATTTAAAAGGGAAAAAAGAAAGGCCAAGAAAGAGAAGAAAAAGGTCTCTCACAGAGGCTGACAGGGAGGAGAGTGGGAAGCAAACTGGGGACATTGGTGATGGGAAATGTGCCCTGGTGAAGAGATGAGTGTTAGGCACTCTATGACCAAAATTCAATCATGAACAACTTTGTAATTGTATCTCAGGATGATTCAATTAAAATTTATTTTAAAAGAAGAATAAGAACTTTCTAATGGTGTGCTCCTCCCAAATAAATGAACAAGTACCCCTTAAAAAAAAAGCAAAGAAAGTCCCAATCATCTGATCACATGGTTAATTCTCCTGTCAACCAGTTCTCAGTTCCTAGGTAGGTACTCAGTTCATAAGTAGTTCTTCAAATTTATTTCAATTTATTCAATTTATTTATTTAATTTATTAAATTTATTCAATTTATTTATTCAATTTAATAAATATTCAATTTATTATTCTCGGGCTTTAATTGCATATTGAATTCAATTTTGGGGGGGGGAACACCCAGTGACACTCAGGGGTTACTCCTATCTATGCACTCAGAAATCATTCCTGGCTTGGGGGACCATATGGGACGCTGGGGGATCGAACTGTGGTCCATCCTAGGCTAGAGCGGGCAAGGCAGACAGACACCTTACCCCTTGCACCACCGCACTGGCCTTGAATTCAATTTTAAATAAAATATTTTAGGTTAATTTTGGGACGCCACACCCATCTATGTTCAGGGATTATTCGTAATTCTGCACTCAGAGATCATTTCTGAGGTGACTGGAGTACAATATAGGGTGTCAGGGATTAAACTTGGGTTGGCTACATGCAAGTAAGAAACCTAGCTGTTATAGTATTTCTCTGATTTCTAAAAATTGGTATTTTGTTTTTTTAAACTTTATTTATTTATTTTATTTATTTATTGGTTTTGGGGCCACACTTGGTGGTGCTCAAGGGCTGCTCCTGGCTCTGCACTCAGAAATTGTCCCTGGCAGGCTGGGAATCTATGTGAGTCCCTCTCAGATCGACCACATACAAGGCAAATGCCCTACCGCTGTGCTATCTATCTCTCTGGCCCCTGCTATTTTAAATACATGTAAGTAGTAGGCATTCTCTGGAATTAAACAAAATATGGTCTTCAGACATATAAATATAATTTTTTCTAAATAAATTTCTCCATTATGTTGACACACAAAGATAATGAATTTCACTTGTACTAGACTGGATAAAAGGATTCAACACCATCTAGAGTAGTTTCTCCAATTTGACTACAAGTAGAACCACAGGGGGGACTTCAAGACTCCCAAATCTAGCCTGAACATCAGGTCCACTAAATTCACATTTCTGGTGGAGGGACTCAGTTTCCCGGAGGGAAAAAGCAGCAAAAAGCTCCAAGCGGCTCGGCTCGGCTCGGCTCGGCTCGGCTGGGCTGGGCTGGGCTGGGCTCAGCTTGGCCCGGAAAAGCGAAAAACCTGGAATCCACCCTCCAGCAAACCGGCAGCGGGCAGCGAAACCTGCAACCTCATGGTCTACAAAACCGTCTACGGGCCTGAAACTATGAAAGGAAGCCACGTGGTAAGATCAGCGTGGAACAAACCAACATCTGAACTTTAAAAGTTTACAGAAGCCACGTGGTGATATCAGCGTGGAACAAACCAGCATCTGAACTTTAAAAGTTTACAAAAGCCACATGGTAAAATCAACGTGGTGAGATCAGCGTAAAACAAATTAATCATTTAAACTATGATTTTAGGTGTAAAAACTTAGCAGGTAATTTTATAGTTTACTCATAGTTGGTGATAAAATAAGTTTTAGTTAGTTAGCGGTTAAAAAATAAAAAAAGGGAGGTAATACAGTTTAACATCTAATTTCTAACCACCTGCATCTTTGTCTTAGTCATTTTCTTTATAATTTAAATGTGTTTTGTTGTCTTTCAAAGTTAATATTTTCAATTGCAAAATGTTTTACTGTGTATTTTAATGTACTTAGCCTGTTTTTAAAATGTATGTTATGCATGTATGCTGAAGTACTTGTGTATAGGAAAGGTATAGGAACAATAAAGTTCCCCCAATATAGTTTAAAAGTATAGGAACATGAAAGTTCCAAAATAGTGCTTGGTAAAAAAGCATTAATAGAATTTTAGGTTACAGGTGTAAAGTATATTTTGCAAAAATATGTTTTTGAAAAGGGCTGGTATATTAATTTTCACTCTATTACGTTGGTGCATAAAAATATTAAGAAAAGGAGGAAATGTGGGTGTACCTATTTAAAACCCTGAGACCCACCCATTTCTGGGAGGGGTCTTGGGAACCGGATAGTAGGTGTAACCTTACCTGCTAGACCCTCCCATTCCTGGGAGGGGTCTGGAAAATGTTAAATAAGGCTTGGACCAAGGGAATTGGGGCCTTTTTGGCTTTTTGCCCTTTTGGCTCTTTGCCCTTTCTGCGCTGCTGTGCGCTTTGGCTTCTGGGTTTTTGTGTTCTGGTCTTTGACCAGCATGGAGCCCAAAGGGAAGATGGCTAACAGGAAATAAGATGCAGGGCTAGCAAAATATTGCTGTGCTTGAAAGGTTATGAATAGGCCACACACACGTGGTGGCTAGGGCTTGAATAAAGTTGCTTCCTGACGCCTGACTGTGAGTGAGTGATTTCACCTGGGCCTGGGACTCGCCGGCTGCATGAAGGTTGCAGAGCCACGTGGACTGGGGTGGCAGAGAGAAATCCACCGCCATCCAGCCCCATCGTTAATTAATTAACACAACACAACTTTCCAGAGGGTATCACTATGTAGCCACTCCTCAGGAATAGCAGGACTTTAGAGTGTTTACTTTTCAGATATTTTTTTGCAATTTTTCAAAAAGTCCATGAACTATGAGAACAAAGTTGTTTTCTTTTTATTTGATAATCTTTTCTGGGATACATTCCCAATAAGTAAAAACACTATCCTAAAGGACATCCATCTTTTGCCATGGCAACCCCTGGTATTATTTGTATATAGATTGATTTAACAGTCCTCAGTCCACACTCTGGTAAATTGTTTAGTAATCTTCTCACTGAATAATGATATTTCAAATAAAATCTTTATCATTGCTATTATCAGAAATTACTCATTATAACACTGGTTGTTTCTTTCAAAATGCTGTTAAGAAATTAAAGTCATTTAAAATCTAATAACAGCACAACTCATTTAATTTCCTTTTAGGAGAAAAAAGTTCTTATTAATAATTTATTTTCTGAGGCCCGTCTTACATTTTCATTAAATGACTTTTTAATGAACTTAAAAGAGATGTACTCCTCTAAGCAAAGAAATAGAAATAGACAAATTAGATAAAGGGTGACCTTCCATTTATCAATCTAAGGAAAGATTTTTGTTTTTGTTTTTGGGCCACACCTGGTGGTGCTCAGGGATTACGTCTGGATCAAATCCAGGCCAGCCGAATGCAAGGCAAATGCCCTACCTCTTCTGCTATCACTGTGGCCCAACAAATTATGGAATTTTTAACTGTATTTTTCTTGTACATATTTTCCATTCAGGGGGATAATTTCCAGGACTGAGGATGAATAGAAGTCAAGGTGATGTCCCTGCTATCTAATGATTCTGCTGTAGGGAACTTTAGACAGAATCCTGGTTTATCTAGATAGAATCCAATTCTAGTTTTCTTGTTGTACAACTACAAGGGATTCCATTGACATGGAGGTTTTGTGACAGATGCCTGCTATGTTATGTTGTGCACAACAGAGGTTTGATATTGTGCTCAGATCCTTAACTCTGTCCTCCAGGACCATAACACATCTGACCGAAGTCCATTCAGTAGGAATGATTAGACTCACATAGATATAAGGAAAGAAATTCACTATGAGTAGACATGTTTCGATTCTTGTAGTAAAATGCCAAAAATTGAAGATAAAGAAATTAGTAAATTTGAAATGAATACATTGTATTTTTCCATAACACTAGGCTGGGTTTCCTGTTTGTTTATGTTTGGTCCACATGTGGCTTACTTCTTACTCAGGGATCTTTTCTGAGAGTGCTATGGGGACCCTGGAAGTGCTGGCGATCAAGGCAAGAACCTCCCTGATGTACTATCACTTAAGTTCATTATTAGTCTCTTTTATCCTAAATACTTAATCTAGGTCCATCTGTCTGTTCTACTCTACTGCAGCTTTTCAAAGAGGGTGATGTGGACCCAAAGGGAGCTGTATCAATCTGTAGGGACTTAGTAGCCCGGGTACAATTGCTTTCTGTTTGTTCATTTATAGAAATTAGATTTCTAAATACAGGGTGAGTAATTTTTTTTTTTTATGAAAAGGAGGATTGGGAACCTCTGTCCTAGAAGACTGCAAAATGCAAGCTATGTTTCAGACCTCTCCAATTCATACTTTGTCAATCTGTCTTCATGTCTGCCTGACTATCTAGATGCTCTGGCTTTATCCTACCCATCATTTCTTGGATTTGTGTTCTCTTTTTTTCTGCATCTGGAAATTGTGGATGGAAGAGGAAGTTGAACTATGCTAATTCCTGCTATTTTTTTTTACACACACTCACTCACACCTACACACACATAAGTGAGGCCTGATGCATTTCTTAATGCTAGAAGAATTTCAATGATCAGTTAGCAGTAAA